>NC_054057.1:22343317-22496817 GCF_017639655.2 Falco naumanni | reverse complement strand
AGAAGTTAGCCCTTGACATTGAGCCCTGAAGTTGCATTGCTTCAGGCAAACCAAAGATTATGCCTTTAATTACACTTATTTCAAATTGCCTTAAATGAAAACATAAACCCAAAAACTTTTACCCTAATTTTTTTTTAATCTGAACTTTTCAGGGATGCTGATAGATGTCCAAGTGTTCAGCAATTACTGAAGTGCCAACATCCCAAATAAACAGCCTACTTTGAGGTCTGCCATCTTCCACAAAGGTCAAAATCTCTCAAAACCATAGTTTATATTAAAAAGCCTACTTCAATACTGTACTATAACCAGAGACTAGCGAACCCAAGCCCTCAAATGGAGGGACCAACATTTTGAATTGCAAGACTAGTGCTCTTTCAAAGCTCTGTTCTTGTCACTTTTTGAAAATCATCAATTTCTTGAAGAGACCAGGTTACAAGGTTGTTCTAATAAATAATACCCAAATAGATTTATTTTCCAAAATGCTCTGAAATATGTTGTACAATGTACTTCTTTCAGGAGACTGGCTGTGGATTCATCTTTTAAATGTGTCGTAAGTAAAATCCTAAACTCTCCCAAGATTCAAAAGGGGTGGGGGGGAAGTGTGGATCATATTAACTTAATTCAGAAAAATGATGTAAAAGCTCCAGGGATTAAACAGATGCATGGAGGTTCTCTCATAAAGTCCCAAAACAGATTTGTGCTAACAAGATTAAATTTCATAACTTGGGATGTTTAAGAGTTGATTTTGCATGCCTCTATTGATACAAGTGGTCTCCTTGACTTCAGTGGGTCTAACTGCATGACCAACAATGACTTGTGAGCTTGCATATGTAAAGGTGCCTTTATAGGGCATAATAAAATATGCTCAACCCTAATATATATTTAACAAGAGCGCTTGAGGAAATTAAGATCAGAAAGACTAGCACAGCAACTGAACAGCAATAGGAATGAACTGTGAAGTAGAAAAATTTCCAAGCAGGGATGCTGAAACCAAAAAGATGGCTCATGTGTTTGAAAACCACCACATCAACACAAAGATCATGACTTACGCAAAGGGAAGGCTGGCTGTTATTTGATAAGACTAAATTATTTCCATTCTCCATGAAGTAAACTTTGGAAATTAACATATGTTTATCACATAATTACAATCCTGAGATTAATCCTTCAGCATCGCTGCCTACAAAAGTGCCTAAAAATGGTTTAAACACTGGTTTGTTTTGGGAAAACATCTCTCTTACTAAAGTCTTTCACAGCAACTTTCCTCCTTTTTTCATTAAAACATTTTTTGGCTCTGCTGTGATAGAAAAAAAAAAAGAGTCTCCCAGTTTTTGGTGAGCAAAATAAAATTATTGTAAATACATAAATAAATGAATATCAGGAAGCAGATAAAGTTATCTAATGTACTAGCATTATCAGTACAAAAATAACATCTGCATTTACCTCAGTATCTAGTGGTATTTGCAGACTGGATTTTTACTAAAGAATTCCAGAGCATTTCTACCTACCTCAGCAGAGTTAGACTAGACATGCATTGTTACAACCAATGGAATAAACCAGTCTGCAATTAACAAGTTGTCTTTAAATCATTACAGTTCAATATATCTTATCGTTAGTAAACAATATGTTAATGAAAATACAGTGTCTCAAACTCAAACGCAAGCTTGGATTGTACAGTATCATTTCTGTGGAGTTTACGTGTCCTGGGAAGTCCTAGATAACAAAGAGGAAACAAGATATCCAGGTGAGGCAAAGGGCATAGCCTTTGAAATGCTGTGTTAAACCTCCCAAAGGAATGTGTTTACATTTTACTTCTACCTTGCATGGGCTGCCCATGCACTATGTATTTAAATCTGTCAAAGGCTGACATGAAACAAAGGCAACAAGAACTTGAACATTTGTATTTTGTCTGGAGCTTACACCATTTCTGTCACCTCATGATGCACATTCTAAGAGAATCAGGGTACTACAGAGAATGAGTTGCCATCAACTGCTCTGTAATCTTGCTGAAACAGAGATAGAGAACATGAGATGAGATATGAAGAAGCACGGGTATCATTTATGAGTGCATTGGCATGAAATGTACATTTCTTCAAAACTGGCTAGACTATTGCATGCTTAAGAATGATGGAATGCTGCCTTCTCTGAAGCTGGCATAGATGATTTCAGTTATTATGAAGGCCAGATGGTATTCATTACTTTTCATCAGCTATGTGGTAGGCTAGAACTTCCTCAAGGCTTCAAATGCATTCTCTGTGACTGGCCCAAACCATGTCAACAGGAATAGGCTTAGGATGCTTGTTTTTAGGTTTTAATTCCTGCTTCCTTGGTCACAGCAAGATACTCATGGATTCTGCTGATTTGATCAGAAATTCCAGTTTTGAAGGCAGCTAGAGGTGTTCCCAGAAAATCTGCTTTTTGTAAGGAATGCTTTCAGATATTGTGATCTGGTGGCTATAATTATGACTAAAAGTGTCAGATTCAGCGCAAGTTTCTGAATAAAGTGTTCACAGGTATTTCAGGACTGGCTGCAAGCAGGTTTACATGTCATGGGAGCAAACAAATTTGCTGAAATCCAGCCTGTAAGCACAATATCAAGGCCTTCAGGTAAATGCTGCCCACTCGGTTGACTTCCATTTAATGGCACTCCAATGACTAGATTGAGAGCGTCAGCCCAAGGGCTCGCCTTTCCTCCACCACTGTAGAATGAGGTAGGAAGAGAGATAATTTTACATTTTTGCATCTTTCTGTCAGATGAGGTCTGTAGGCTATTTCAATGTGAAGAACAGAGAAAATGAGTTGTATTTGAAGTGATCCTAGTAGATTGTCTACTAAATACCAGGACTATTGCTAAATAGATTGATGTCTGCTACCAATCACTTGTTTTCTATCCACTCACGAAAACTTTCAGCTATAGCAGATTTTTGAAGATGATCTTATTTTGTATACTTTCATATGGAACAGCGCACACATTTGTTTGTATTATAACAGACATACTTTCAAGCCAGAACTAGTTTTATCTCAGAAGTGCACTGAGTTGGTAAGAATTATTTTAATGCAAGAAATAAAACTATGACAGTATTCCAGTTAGATAATTTTCATGATGAAACAGAACAGCTTATAGAGAAATATGCAGTAAAATAAATTTAATAAATTTAAAATAAATGCAGTTTATAAATTAATAGTGATTGCTATATGTCCCTAGATAGCATCTGAATCAACTGAAGTTGTTAAAAAAAAAGAAGCAACTTTTACATGGAGCAGTATAAGTACTGCTAGTTACTTTTGAAACTCCTGTCTAGCTGCTCTGAACTGAATTTGTTTATACTTAAAGGATTTTACCACACTGAAGATGTGAATTAATGCAAGAATTTCATAGTTACCAAAGAAAAAAATTCACTATATTCATTATTTATATGGATTTCTTTGACAGCTCTCCCAGCGGTATGTGCCTAATTCGGGCTGTGAAGTATGGCAGACTTTCTCAAATTAGAACATCAGAGCTTAGATGTCTCTGCTTATTTTCTCAAACCCAAAGAACTGACTTCCCTTCATAAATGGAGGGTTTTTATGTTATTAGCTAAGTTTCAATCACGCCTTAAGACTTGCCTCTTTGGCACTGCATTTTCATATCCTGTTTGGTTTTGCATTGGGGTTTTTTTGGTGTTTTGTTTGTTCTTTGGGGTTTTTTTTCTTTTTTTTTTTTTGTTTTAAAGTATTACAAGATGTTTTTAGGAAGGACACTCAGTAAGCAGGAATGTCTTGAGAGGATATTCTAGATACTTGCTACATTGCATACACTCTGTAAAATGGAACCCATATGCCAATTCACATCCACATACTCACCTACACATATATTGGTAACATTAATGCAGACAAACATTACTGCTAGGAAAAGTTACCAATACTATAAATAGCTATTCCCATGCCTAGCTATTTCTCAGCTCTAAAATCCTTAATTCTCCCAGATGGATTGGGGGAGAGGTAGCGGGAGCAGGAGAGGGAAAAGGGGGAGGGGAAGAGGAAATGATGGGGAAATGGAGTCCTCTAAAGAAACTAGCTCCACAAAGTCATAAACAAAGAAGATACAAGCGTTTAATTCAACACAGAGACAACTTTTTCAAGTGAAAGAAGAAAAAAAAAAAAAAAAAAAGCATGCTGGCAAGAAACAAGTCCCTAGTGCTTCAATTTCTCCCTAATTTCTCCCTAGAGAATAACCATCAGATCCTGAGCTACTTCTTACAAGCACAATTTCCTCATTGTGAGCAGCTGTTCATTGGTTAGCATTGCACAACGGGCCAGGTGCATCATGAAGGGAATGAAGGAAGAGAGGGGGTTGTCTTCCTCTGAACCATCGATGGGCTAATAGTATTCTCCAATACAGCAGTAACTGGCCCACGTCCTAGGCTACATCTGAGTTTTACTGAATGTAAATAAATAGTGGAGGGAAAAGGACACCCACAGTCCTGGACAAAGTCAGAAATCATCTTCAGATATATGGGGCTTTGTCTGCCCCCACTTCCCCAGAAGCTGGGGACTGCTTGATGATTATTATCTTTTTATTATTTTTTTTTCTTTTGAGCCTCCTGATGATCCCTGGGAATGTCTCAAGGATTGGACCAGTCCTCACCAGCTGCTCTGGGAACAGGCAACTGGCTGGCTTACATTCAGGCCTGTCATATTTACATTATATAATGTAGCTGCTACTAAAATGGACAAATAGAAGTTACTCTGAAAGCTCTCTGAATTGACTGCTGTCAGTTTATATTTTCACCTTTGCCATGCATTAATTAAAAGAATTCTTTATGAGTATTTGTTTTCAGTGTTTTTTTCCACAGAAGTTCAAAAGCTACAATTATTTCTGCACTATCATCGCATACTGTTAAGTGGATGATCCCACCATGACCTCATGGAGAAATGATCAATGGATCTAAGTTCAGACATGTCTATAGTAATTAGAACTACTGAAATACTTTAACTTGAAAAGCATTTTATCAGCAGTCTATCACTTTTGATATCCTGTCCAAAAATATCAGGCAAAAACATGACTAGCACCCAAGAATAGAAAAACAAGGATCAAGATACTAATGGTGTCTGTAAATATGCACATGTCCTAAATTTGAAAACTTCTCTATAATGATTGAAATTCTAAAATAGTACTCTTGGTTTTTTTAATGTATTTTAAACTAGCTGATTTTTAACATTATGACTACGCTGAAATGGGAAAGATACAAAAAGCAAACAGACTGAAACAGAGAACACTTTCAAGGAAATCTGCAAAACAAATTATGCTTCCAAACGTCTAGGATCTAACATATAAACCTTAACAGTGATGAAACCAGAGCTTGAAAAACCTATTTTAAACCTCCAAATTGACAGAGGATAATGTATCCTGCAGGGTCATTTGTGCAAGTAGCAATACACTATATATCAAAACTCAGTGAATCTGTTTCTGAATGGTATGTTATCTGCACAGACACACTGTTTCATACCTAGAACACCATGTGCTAAGTATGGCAAGAGCAGCATGAAACAATACATGGAGTGCCACTTGCTATACATGCTGTCCCACGTGTATCTTGCTGAGCTCTAACTCCATGGCTTCAGATAAAGTTTATAATACGAAGAGACTGTACATACACAGTTTTAGATTGGCTTTATTGCATTGATCACTATGGAAAATGGGGAAGCATAAAGATACCTACAGACTATCATATAGTAATGGAAAGCAAAAGTTTGAAATAACATCTGTCCATATCACCATAAGGTACTATATTTTTCAATTTCAAATTGCATGCAAAAAATACATCTAAAGAATAGCTAAAATATCTCCTACCAAAAAAAGTTGGAAAAAATAGATTTCTGTTACTGATATTATGACTTCAAATTATTTTTGTTTATGACTTCAAATAATTTTCTTTTGCTGAATTTTCATCAGTGTTATTGCATTACTGATTGTTTTCCTATATTTTTGTATGCATATTTAAACTCTTATTTTTCCACTGCTTTAACTGAATGTTTCATGTTGCTCCCCTGATTTCAGAAATCCCAAATAATGTTGCACTTGTGATGGGAACCTATAAACAGCTGTTAACAACAAGGAGTTTGTACTTCTAAGTAGTAGATAAATATCCGACAGCTATTCCCTTTGAGAAGTACTAAAACTGAGCAATTCACTATTGTACTGCTTGGCTCAAATGGGGCCAGATTTGTCACCAAACACAAGCAAATCACAAGAAAGAGTTTGGTCTATTGTCTTTAACATAATTTAAATGTTTGACTGAGGTTTTCCTATCTGAATACCTGAAAATGCCCTTTTTCATTAAATACCTCAATTCATGTTTGTATTGCCTAAGCAGCTTTGATGGATAAAGCAGACAAATCATACCACCTATGTTAGTGAGTGCTAAAAATTGTAAATTTACACAAATGCTTCAAGTCCAATGATAAAAATCACTCAGCCTAACATTAGATCTTTGGCTCTAAAAATATTGTACCTCGGGGCATAAAGAACACTATTTTCATTTTACACTACGTTTACTATACAAGCCTTAACATGGTTGCTTTCATCTAGTTGTAACTTAAATTAGGTCCATCAAGTCTTTCCTTTCAGATCATGAAATGAGTAGAGAGATTTATCCCAGCCTGACCTACTGCTCCCAGTGGCCAAGGTGACTACATCCAGCTTCTTGGTACTGGATGGTGACTAATTACTACCCTTAAGGTCTAGATTTCTTTGGAGATCTTACAGTTGACACCTTTCCCTTCCAGTAGAATGCTGTCACCCAGCTTCTCTGGATCTTGATATTAGTGCCTTATTTTTCTGAGTTCATAAAGATTTCTGTCAAGAAGTTCTACTCACTCTGGGCTCCCAAGCGGCTATGGGAAAACAGAGAAAGCAAGCAAAGACTACCAGCTTAGCAAAGAAATGTGGCATTAACCACTGACATCCTGTCAAGAGTATTCAGAGCCACAGATGACTGAAAGAAAGAAACGTTTCTGAATTTGCCTTTGTCCTGTTTCAATCAAGAATCTATTGATTCTCTAAATGGAGTCAGAGAAGCCATTAAAAGAAGAAGTGCTAGATTGTACTGATTTTTCAGAAAACACATGATCGCAGAACAAATGTTTTAAACCAAAATGCCCCAGTACAAGCTTGATGTGGAGCTATGGGAGACAGTGCAGCAAAGGACCGCAATGATGATTAAGAGACTGGAGTATTTCATATGAGAAGGGGCAGAGCGTGCTGTAACTGTTTAAGCCTGGAGAAAATAAGTCTTAAAGGGAATTTTGTGATATATTATGATTTTAATGTAAAAACCTGAAGGTAAAGCATAAAAAAAAAGAGGGAGCTAGGCTCTTTTCAGTGCTGCTCAGTGACAAGACAAGAGGCAACAGGCACAAACTTGAAGTGCAATCTGAGTATCAGGAAATGTGGGGGTTTTTTTACTGTAAGGTTGACTAAGCATAGGAACAGGTTGCGGACTCTCCCACCTCAGATGGAGGTATTCAAAAGCCAGCCGGGCATTATCCTGGGAAACTGGTTCTAGGTGACCCTGCTTGAGAACAGGCGTTGGACAAGATGACCTCAGGAAGTCCCTTCCAACCTCAACCTTTCTGCAACACTGTAACGAAACTCAAGGTAACACTCTCGAATGGAGGTTAAAACAGAAAGTAAAATAAAATGGAATTGAAAAAATAAACTAAGTTCCTACTTTTGATACAGATACAACCTTTGCTCTAGCACAGGTTTCTTGATGCTAATGTCATATACAGTCCCTTTCTAAGGCTTCCTCGAGAAAGAAGGTTTAGTTGTGTGACGAGCGGACAAATGACATTTTTACTATCATTATTTCCCTCCTAGATAAAATCTAGTTTATATCCAAAATATTTTTAAATCACTCAGTAGCTGTTCTGTTATCTGCAATAAGTATGGCTTTAATAATAATACATTGATGCATGCTCCGTCCAGCATAGGAACCAGTTACAGATCTTTTTAATGAAGTTCTAATTTTCACCCCCAATTTAAATAAAATACAATCTGCATCCTGTACTTTCCATGGAGTTTCCAATGAAAACAAGTTGTGACACCACAGTATTATATTATTTTCTATCTAAGTGGAATGCAAATGCAAGCAATGCCAAAGCTAAATTTGAGAAAGGAAATACTGGCCAGTTATTGCCTTGATCATGAATATATGCAAGAAGTAATGATAAGTGGAGGATCTTTGAAATATCCTTTCAAAGTCTGAACAGGATCAAAAAAATTTAAACTACACTAGTGGAATCTTTAAAACAGGATGTTATACTTAAGGTATAATGTAATGTGTTTGTCTTTCATGGAGCAATTAATCACTGGATGGAGGAGTTAAGACCCAATCAAAACGGAAAGGTGTTTATTGCTGCAGCTGGTCATTAAATTATTTCTATAAAGCTTAAACACTGGATTTTATTGTTTTTATTACAGATCCGCTCCTATAAAAAATACATTTAAGCTTCCCTTTAGATTTTGTGGTTTAGTTTCTTGTGCTTCTGTTAACCAAACATTTCTACTGAAACACAAATATGTTTCCCCACTCAACTAAAGGGTATGTTATTCTGTTATCAGTGGAATTATCACAGACAATAGGAACCAGAACTGGAGAAAAAACATCTCACCTTGAATTCTAAGACGTGAACATTGTATCTATGGGAAAAACTGTGAATGATGGCAGTAACACCAAATAACCATGATGTGAGGTTATTTTTCCTAGGGTGGGAATTCCTTTCATTCAAGACAGGTGGTTGATTAAAAAAAGAACAATATTTCTTGATATATGGAGGTAGTTAAGATTTTCAGTACTCTGAAGATACTGACTTGTACATACAATCCTTTTAACAAAGCATTTGTCATTTTGGATTGACACCTTGGCTGGTAGGAAAGGAATGAAAGAAACTTCTCTGCTACATTTAACCCTTCGAATGACAATACTAAAGGACACGTGGTTGGGGAAATACCCAAGGGACACCCATCCCCTTTAGTGCATATGAAAGGATTTCTCGTCTTGTTTGTTTCAATGGATTATTTTAAGCAGATGCAGGTGCTTTGAGGAATTATGTGTTTATACCAAGATGACAAGTGGAGGTTCATGTCTTTGGTCTGAAGCAAAACCTATAGACTTCCCCAAGAGAAAATCTGAATCCCACGTTTCATCACCCTTGGAGTGATTGCCATGATGAATGTCATAGCATTGCCACACTACAGCAAATAAAGTCATAGCATGAGTTTGGGTGAAACCTTAGAGAAGCCAACCTGTAACTAGAATGTTTTCTAAGGAAAATGAATGGGCTACAAAGGGCACACTGAACTAATATTTTTAAAAGAATACTGAATGTGTACCAGTTGTCCTGAAAAAATGTACTAACTGCTTTAAATAGCAGAGCTGACACTTTCTGACAACTGGGCACTGACAAAATTATGTTTTGTGGAATGAGTCAGAAATACTAAGAGAAAAGCTGGCACCCTTCTTCTAGAGCTGAAGCAAAGCACAGAACTTCTGTGATATATGTGCAAGGATTTTAGTAGCCAGAAAACTTACAGTTTAGCTATATGTCTGCAAACAAATCAATAGCAGAACATGTACACATTCTTTAAGCAGCAGCAGCAAATACTATCAAGATTTATACAAGATCCTTTTAATGTCCTACATGCTTCCACTTAGTACATCAATCAAGAGGAATCAATTCCTGATATATTAATTTGTAATGACTTCAATGTTTTTATTACAGTATTAAATCCTTAATTTCTTTCCTTGGAATCTAAACGTAATTTATTCACATTGTCACAGTTAGAATTCAGAAAAATGATACTTGAGTATAAATCCTGTAGAAATAGCTCTTTTACTTCAATTCATAAACAGTTTTTATGCGTAGGAAACACACATGTAGATCAGAATATACAAACTAGTATAGTTCACAATCTGAGATTTTCAGGAAAAAATATTTATTGTCAGGCCATCAAATTTCAGGGTGGAAATGGATAGTAATCTGACATCAGGAAAAGAGAAATCAGCAAAGTCTCTTCTGAGTTGCAAAAAGCACAACTTTAACCTTTTGGAAACATTCTTTGCAATATGAAGAGAAAGTTATATATTGGACATCATATTGCTTATGGGAAAAATAGAGTGGATTAAGCCACACCTGGCTGAATAAGGAAAAATTGCATTTGAAATGTCTGCAGAGCTCATTAGTACCTTGATACCAAATGATTCAAAGCTATCTTTGGCTTTAACTCAAGCTGTTGTCCTAAGCATGGCAACACAATAAGAATTCAAAAAGCTCCATAGACGTATACTAGAAAATGGTAGTTTCATTAATTACAAAAGTAAAAACTTGCTAAATCAGCTCTTAGATACCAGCACATTTTGGAAAATTTAAAGAAAAAAAACAAAAACAAAACAGACTGTTAAAACCAGATGGGAAGTAGACTACGGCAGCCATTCAGTACCTTTACAATTAAGACTATTTCCAGAACATTTTGTTCATTTGCATATGGAATTCTATGCTTGTATCAATGCATTCACTTTGAGTAAAAGTTCTTTGTAATACCTTGAACATCAAGTGGGTTTGGAAAAAAAGAAGAAAAAAAAAGCAGCAAAAAACTTACAATAGGTAAAGTCTCTCAAGGTGAGATCAAGCATAACTTAGGCCAAGACTTTTGTCAGCTTTATAGTAAGATAGAAATGGATTGTTAAGTGATGCCCATGTACCATACATATAAATCAACACAGCTACTTGAACTTCTGCTCACTGTTAAAGATAATGATTAAAGCTTTGCAATACTAATCAGTAGCACTGCTTTCTTCCTCGTCTTCTGCCGGTAAGAATCGTACTAAGTTTTCTTGGCCCATAATGCAACTCAGAGTAATGTAATGTGTGTGTTCACATGCTGTGCTCAGCCTAGTTATCCAATAGATGAAGACTGCAGAGGAAAAAAAACATATGACTTCCACAGACCTGGAAACTGAAAATTTTACTATCCAGGACTTTCCTCTATACCACAAAAATCCATAGCTGACAAAGGACAGCTCTTTGGCCACCCAGCATAGCTATAAGAACGAGACAGGCCAGATGTACTATGCCCCAAGTCTTTTAAGCTGACTTACTTCCTGATAAACCTCTTCATTACATTCTCTACTTTGAAAAGCCCACAGACTAATTTAAAACTGCTTTCTCTCTTTTGTTCGTACATACTGAGTGTGCCTTTATTTTTGACAGAATTAAAAAAAAAAACACACACACACAAAAAACCCCACCCAAACTCAGAATTGACTAAATTATTTTTGTGAATTACTCTAGAATTGTATTTCAAGACAGAAAATTGCTTTGAGCCCATTTGACTTCCCAGAATCATACTCTTCCTCCAGGAAAGATCATTCTACAGTCAGAAAATACTGCCATTAACCTCAATAAAGTTATTTCAAACATCTGACTAATACCTGAAGATATATTAGTAACCTAGGCCTAGCAAGAACTGCTAAAGCTAGTAAAAAATACGTGGGGTATTTGTCCCAGGTGATCCATTTGAGGCACTGAAGAGGGTCTTGACTTCTTGTTCTTGATAAATCAAAGTTCTTAAAATATTATCATCAATATATTTCTTTCAGCTTTTGCTGTTTGAATCTGTGTTCCAGTTTTGGGGGTGATGGGGCATAACATAAAGAAAATACTGCCACTTCCCTCAATATAGGGCCTAAAATCAACAGCCCTATCCGTATATTTTCTTTCCTTCTGGAAAACAGTTTCATGGGAAAATGCAAACATATATATTTCTTTGGTCTAATACATGCAATTGCACAATTTTTGTGTTTTCACTATGAAAAAATGAGTTAAACAATACTAAGACATTTCATCCAGATTTACTCCTGGGAAGCCACATATTTAACAAAGATAGTAAGCTGGCCAAGCTAAGTATTGTGTAATGCTAAACAGACTTAATTAACCAATTTCTGCCAAAACAAATTTTGAATACTTTCTTCTCCACTTAATTGTGGTTTATCCTTGCAGACTCTGGCCGTTCTCATGGCTTTAGCCAGAACTACCGTACTGGCCCAAATATAAGGTGACTTCAAATATAAGGCCACCCTCATTTTTCAAAAGAATACATAGCAAACTCAGTAAAAATTATTAAAACAGAAAAATTAAAAAAAAATCCCTCCTGGCACTTCTTAGACCACCTCCTCCAGCCCCTGCCTCCAACGCCCTTGCTCCTTTCATGGTCAGCTTGCCAGGCATGCTGCTGGCTGTCAACACAGCTGTTAATTCAGTGGCTGTTCAAGCGCAGGGCCTGGACCGGCCACACTGGTTGTGTATGTCCAAGGCTGTTCTGGACTCTGGCAGACCACATGTGTGGGGAAGGGGGACAGATGGACTTTGCACCCTCCAAGGCTACCAACACCCACCCTTCTTCAAAACGCTGAACTGAGTGAGGCTGGGCTGCTGCCTGCCTCGGGCAGGCAGGTTCAGAAGGCTTATCGCTGAAATGAGGTTTTAAAGCAGGCCACGCAGTAAACCCATGCCTTACAAATATAGGAGCAAGTTGTTGTGGGGCCTTTTACCTTAAGTTTTGCTTTTCAACCAAGCTTCATAGAAATGTAATAACGGAGTACTACTCATACATTCTGCACAGCAGCATGGGAAACACTTTTCCTTCTTTTACTGCCCGCCTCAGCAACATATCTAAAGCACGTCTGCTTTTATATCACTCCATGAACCTTACAGCCTCAGATTTTTAATCTTTAAGTCTATGATCCTTTCTTTAGTTGTCGATTTGTTGTTTCACTCGTTCCCCTTCAGAGGTATGACTTAAACTTTCATAAAGGCTGTGAGCATATCCTAGCTGAGGGAATACGGGAACAATCCTGCACTTACTACCCAATGTAATAGCTATTGTGATCAACAGATCTGTACAGAGTAAGGAGCTTGCAAGATTAATCCTCCAACTTTAGAAATAACAGAAAGGCAGGATGTGAGAGGCTTGTATTTACCAAAACCCATAAAAACCTCCTTATACAGCAACATTTATGTGCTTATTGCAGGTGCCAACTAAATTGTGAAGATAAACTCAGAGGTTGGATACGATCCTCCATTCTCAGA
The DNA here is from genome assembly GCF_017639655.2 of Falco naumanni. Taxonomy (NCBI): domain Eukaryota; kingdom Metazoa; phylum Chordata; class Aves; order Falconiformes; family Falconidae; genus Falco; species Falco naumanni. Next base: position 22,483,686 of record NC_054057.1, on the reverse strand, counting down.
ATTTGCTGCCTGGCTGTCAGGTATCTTTCTAGCTATTGTGCCCTGCTTCATTAGGATAATTAGCAAGAAACGGTGAAGTAGCCACTAAATATTTTCTAAAGTAAACCCAACATCACTTCTAACCAAAATTTGCTGGGACACACACAACCAGAGGGGAGATAACTTCACCTTTGGGATATAAAACTCAGCTGATTTCCAAGCAATATCTGTGATTCAGAGCAAGCAATTCATTTTTTAGGTAGTGTTATTTGAGGATAAAGGGGAAACTGCTTTTGTTAAAAGAGGAGGAAGACTTCTTGCTCATGACCTTCCATAAAGATTCTGATCATGCCAAAGCCATTTCCCTCAACAGACAGGTGGGCTAACGCCTGGCAAACAGCAGGGAGGAAACATTGGGGTTTATGAGGAATGTCAGTGATTTCTCAGATAGTATCTCAGAAATTTAATGGCTACAGTGGGGCCCGGAAACGAGCCGTAATGAGCAGCACTGAGTCATTTCATCTTTAAATACACCAAGAACAAAGTCTAATAATAACCCACAGCAGCTTAAATTGAGAAAACCGCAAACGCATTTGCCATTCAAAAGACAAGTAAAAGGCTAAGAAAAGTTGCAGCCAAATGCCGAAAGGGTTAACTTAAGTCTCAGTGTCAGACCCCTGCTTTCTAAGCACTAGCTCAAGAGGTTTCTGATTCAAGTAGATGGCAGAAAAGCTAACATGCCTTTATCAGACGTTAGTGTTTATAGAAGCAATACAAAACAGGATTTTGTTAAATGTATATACTATGCCAGATCAAACTATAAATTGAAACATCTGTGTCCAAGTTAATCTCAGATACAGCAAGGAGATTATTTGAATTGTGTGTTTCCTTTTGCGACCTTTTTAGATGTGGCTTTGTTTGAAAGGGGGAAGGGATAATTTTCTTAGGTTTTTATTCCTAAGCAACAATGCCAATAGTCCAATATAACAGCAATATCTTTTAAAATCACCCAGCTGAATAGCAAAAAACCTTTAGTAATTTCCCAGTATTGTTATACAGGGAGCTCTAAAAAATAAACTATAGTCATATAAATAGAGGCATGTAGTTTTAAGCATGCTACAAGCCATTCATGACATAAGCATTCAATTAAAACTGCTTTTATGAGCAATAATCACATTCTGAAAAGGCAAACATGAATGGTTTGCGGATATAGCCATAATGCCTGCAAAATTAACTTTAAAAAAAGCAGGTAAACATAGTTCAGTTTCCGTGCTATTTAAATAGGAGATTTTAAAATTCTCTTTTCTGTTAAACATAGTTCAGTTTCCGTGCTATTTAAATAGGAGATTTTAAAATTCCCTTTTCTGTTAAACATAGTTCAGTTTCCGTGCTATTTAAATAGGAGATTTTAAAATTCCCTTTTCTGTTAAACATAGTTCAGTTTCCATGCTATTTAAATAGGAGATTTTAAAATTCTCTTTTCTGTTAAACATAGTTCAGTTTCTGTGCTATTTAAATAGAAGATTTTAAAATTCTCTTTTTTCTTCCTGCCTCCAGGACACAAGGATCAGGAAGAAGAATTAAGGATTATTTTTATTATTATTTAAAAATATGGTAATTAGTTGCCTTTATGCAGTCATTTTATCATAAACCAATCTTTAACTGAAATAATGATTTCAATATACAAATTTCAATTGAGGAAGTAATAGAACAGAACAGCTGTAGTTTCCAATAGTATAAATCAGGCTAACTGGCAATAGTAAAGCAGTTTAAAGTAAGACAGAAACATTTAGCTTTATAGGCCTCTTCACATTTACTCTTGAGCTGCAAGTGGCTCATGATAAAATTTTGCAGTAGCCACCTTTCCTCTAGAAGCACATATTGTTTTAAGACCCTTTTAAGCCGCTTTTACCGCACTGACACAATATTTATGAAATCGCCAACAAAGTTTGCAAGGACTACCTCTTCCCCCGTTCTCCTGACTCTCCCCTTTAATCCCTTTAGTGTCTTTAATTTGAATGCTACTTCTTTCTCAGCTCGTAACCCACTGCCTATCATGCAGTCTCTTAGATTATCCGTTGTAATTTGTCAGAAATAGAAAGAAGTCAGGGCTCAGAAGGGATCATGTAAAATGAAGTAGAAAATCATTAATTTATGAGATTGACTGGCAGGGGTGATATTTGGTATTTCAGAAGACAACTTTTCTGGACCACAATATAAACATATTTTTCAATATACTAATATATGTATAGTATACAATACAATACAGAAGTCTTCTGAAATTCAGCTGCTTTAGACTACCATGAAGGGCCATCTCTTCACCTGTTAAAAGGCATTTTGTAGTTTTTCACATCATACACTGCATGAGCTGTGGTGTCACACCTGCCAGCAAAGCTACATTTGTATTATTGCACCATCAAATACAGCTACTTGAGGCTACTGGCTGTTAGCACTGCATACCATACTGCACAGCGCTGAATAAAATGGTGACTGCTTTTCAGTTTATTCCTAACTTTACTTAGTCAAATCTTCACCACTCAGGGGCCAACACTTATGGAAACATAGTTTAAGGCACAAAAAAGTATAACCAAATCAACTGGAACCCATCTCCTTTCACTGATCTGCTGTTGACTTGTGTAGTAGGGGTGATGTGCAGATGATCAGGGCTATTTGAAGTGATGTTTTGCTTCTCACATCTGAGAGAATAGAGCATTAGAACCTGTATTCTCCGACTGATGACTTATTAAGATTCTTAGATTTTGGAGGGAAATTTTTACATTTGCAAATGCTTGGAAAAATTACTTGCAAAGAGGCAGGGAGAGCGTAAAAGCTTCTGGCTGAAGCTTCTCATATTGATGATTTTTTTCATTGGAAAATTAAAAATTAATCAAAACCATATAGTTTTCACTGGCAAAACTGGTTTCAGTCAAAACTTAAAAGCAGGCTCTCTATCTGAATTAGATACAACTTCACCCTTTCAAAATGACAGTCTGGAATCTGTTGGTCTCAGTTCCTCCACCTCACAAAGTCAATGACTGCCTTGGCATGACTTATGTCAAGTGAAGCTCCATATCCATAAATATTTGGAAAATCTTCCAATTTTTAGGAAAAGGTGTACTGTTACTTAGCTTCGCCCTCCCATTAGTGAAATCGCCCTCCCATTTATGAGGAGTGGCTGAGGGCACTGAGGCTGTTTAGCCTGGAGAGAACTCTAAGGGGGGACCTTATCGCTCCCCACAGCCACCTGACAGGAGGTCATAGGCAGGCGTGGGTCGGTCTCTTCTCCAAGATAATAACTAATAGGACAAGAGGAAATGGCCTCAAGTTGTGCCAGGGGAAGGTAAGGTTAGATATCAGGAAAAATTTCTTCACTGAAAGGGTGGTGATGCATTGGAGCAGGCTGCACGGGGAATCACCGTCCTTGGCAGTGTTTAAAAAACACATAACTACAATGCTTACGGACACGATTTAGTAGTGGGCTTGGCAGTGCTGGGTTAACAGTTGGACTTTATGATCTTACAGGTCTTTCCCAACCTAAGTGATTCTGTATCTCCCCTAAATATGAACTGGAACCAAACAAAAGCAAACTGAAAGGCATATGAATAACTAAGTTTTTCTCTCATGATCAGTTGGATTAAAAGATTTTGACAAAAAGCCTTCAACCCTGAAGTCAGGACTGCAAAGGCAGATGCTTTTAGGGAAGGAGATCCATTGACATCACCACCAAATGACAAGCAGTGTTCACTTCCCAGGGATATCACAATAACACCCTATTTGAAACTGTGTACTGAAAACTAATTTTAACATTTTCACTAATCACTGCCTATACAACCAGTTTATGAAAATTAGCTTTCTGAGTGCATTTGACACTACAATGTTTATTCCTATTTGGTTATTTCATTAGATTGTATTTTATTGATTCTGAATTTCAAGAACAGAACTATCACTTTACTTGGAGAAAAATTCTGGCATAGAAGGCAGTGGTTTCAAAGCAGGAGGTAGGGAAGAAAAAAAATCAGCTTATTCAAAATCCACCCAAGGAGTCCCTTTCCTATCTTTTCAGATAAATCAGTAACGTTCTTTTCAAAATATGAAGCCAAACACTGACAGATGCTGTACGTCATACAGCCATGTAAACCTGCAGGTAGAAGGGTAAGGACAGAAAGGTAATTTTATAATCCCTTTCCCCTCCTGCCATAGCTTAGGCAGGAAAAGAGATGATAGGCCATGTAGCATTTGCTGTAAAAACTGCATCAGCATTTAGAGAAGCAGAACTATCTCCAAACAGCTGGCTGTTGAGTCAGGTCCACAGCTCACAACTGTTCCTTGTCAGCATAAAATAGTATCTAAAAATAGATGTTGAGGTATATTGATGCCACTTCTTATCTTGTGTCTGTAACACAAAAGCCATGGGTTTCCATTGCTCTAGATTGTCCCAGGATCAATACCCGTACAGACTTCCCACATAAAGCGGCATCCAGCGCTATTCAGCCTGGAATTAATGGGGACAGAAGACACAGAGAATTAAGAGTTACAGCCTGAAGTTTGCAAGAGTGTGAGTTGGTGGATATTAAGTATCACTGCAGAATTAAAACACTCAGTCGTTTTCACCACTTTCCAATACACAGGGGAAAAAAATAAAATTATTTGACTTTACGGCCCCAAGATACACCTAAAATGAGATAAACACATCCAAAAGCAAAAATATAAAAATTACATTATATAAAAAATACATTATTCTGAAGGTACCAATCTCTTCCTCCACAGAATATAAGATAAAGAACAAAAAACATGTGGCAGATGTCAGTCACTTTGCTTAATATGGTACTGGAAGGTTCCTGGTTAAGAAAAAAGAAGATTCTGCACACAGTAGAAAAAAAAAATTACAACCCTGCCAGGATACCATAGGGTCCAGTGGCCAACAAAGTAAGGGCTGATACCAGCATTCTTGAAAGCTATTTCTGAAGTGTGAAAAACATTCTCTCAAGTTTTAAGAATATTCATAGTATAATTTTTAGTGACTGATGTGCTTTTCCTCTGAATTCAATAAAAAGGCTAACAGACTACTAAAACGTTTCAGTTCCAAGTCTGTAGTCATCTGTTTTAAGGACTATATATTATAACTAATTTATCAGGATTTGCAGTTTTTACCTAGCAGCCTTGGGGCTTTAACAAAAGCTTATTATTTATGTGCACAGAGTTCAGACAGTAAAGTTGGAGCTTTTCTGAGGCATGGGATCGCTTTTAACCTTTTTTTTTCCTCATCTTCTGTTCAACAGTGGTAGTCTGTATCCATCAATCTATCTTTCCTAGACAATTTTAAAACCTCAAAATGAAAATTATTAGGTTTCTTGATTTGTCACAGAGTCTTTCCACATACAGAGGGGAATCTTATGGAATATAAAATCACTGGAAATTATTAGAAGGGTTAGGTTCTCTTTCCTTAAAGAATCAAGAACAAAACCAATTGAACTACCGGGTATACCTCTGGTCCCCCCGATTTGCCGTCGGTCTTGAAATCAAGGAAATGTGGATTCATCCTGACAGCACATCAGATGTTTCACAGTTATCTGTCCTGTTTTTTCTTACCCTGCACTTCAAGCATATTTCAGCACTTAACAATAAAAAGTCTTGCAGCATGCAGGTGACAAAATGTCCTTCACTGAAATAGCTGGAGCCTTCACCTGATTCACTTGGCCACTACCAGTCAAACAGTGCTACCAAAACACAAGTAAAGCCCATAGGTGGCAAAACCTTCTGTGGTCAGATCTACACCATCACAAAGAAATATGAAATGAAAACCTGTCCCAAAAAAGATGGAGCATGATATGCTAAAGAAAATTTAGGGGATGAGAAAAAAGGTCAGTAACTAGCAAAAAAAAAAAAAAAAAAAAAAAAAAAGGCAGAGAATAGTAGGTCCCTCTGCAGACATGCTAACTTCAAACAGAGCATCTTTAAATTGTTTTGTTTAGTCTCTTTGAAAGGGAAACCACAAAATGGCTGCCTTTGAGAATAAAAACTTCCACACGGCACGTTAGAATGAAACATGAAGCCTTACTGTCACTTCTATGGCCAACAGCTTTCTTGTCAGGAAAAAAACCCCCACATTTCAACTTTTTCACTCAAAGCAGTTTTAGTCCTAACTGGATTTGTAGCTGTATAATATAATTAACCTCAAGAGGCCCAGAAGACACTGGGGTCCACAGTGGCTAAAAGCAGAAGAGATGGCACAATCAAGTTACAAACATTTTCTAGAAAAACACAGCCATGAAAGCACAGGCAATACTGGCTGAAGAAGGAACAAAGCAATGCATTGAGAACACCCAATTCATTCCTTAGGCAGGATCTGTTGAGGTAGAAAGGGCAGAAGGTGTGAAGGCTGTATTTGCCTGCACAATGCATGGGGGAATGCAATAGCATGTATTCAACCTGTTCTCCCTCTACTGTAGGACAGTTTGCATTCCCCTACTGCCATAATTTGCTCCAACTCCAAGCTGTGTTTCAACTGAACTAGACTCCTGAGAAGAAAGGAAGAAAAAAGGCAAGCAAAAATTCTCAGTCAAACATTTTCTGAAATACCAGGAATGGGTCAAATCAATGTGATCATTCCTCCTCTTCTTCAAAATTAATGTGCAATTCCTGCCTTTAAATAGAACAAGAAAGAGAATTCCCAGAGTACTATAAGAATGGTAGTTACAGTGCAGTCAGCAGAAGAAAAGGCCAGAAACTTTACAAGAAAGTATGTTATGAAATTTCCAGTATGGTTTTGCAAACTTTTTAGAGTCCAAATATTTTGGAAAGTGATCAAACTTTTAATAATAATAAAGCAATAATAATGTTTATCCTTTGGGCTTGAATAAGTACACTAGAGTATTCTACAGAATATTAAGGAAGGAACCTGATGATTCCCAGTTTTGATCTTGAGTACAAATCAGATAAAATGAAGCTTTACCAGGTATTTTTAAAGGGGTATTTTTCTGGGCTGCTTCATGCAAATCTACAGACAAACACAGTTTAGAGATTACTTGGCAGAGTACGGATTATTCTGCATGCACCCGGTATTGTGATCTGAATTCAGTTGAACACTCTTTTGTGTGAATTGCTTTACAGCCTTACCACAGCATCTTTCAACTTTTGGATATCTACATAGCCAACCTACACTGCTCACGAAGGTGGAAGAAACAACCAGCCCGAAAGCCTCCAGTCTTTCAAGCTCACAATTAACACCCACATTCTTAACGGTGACCTACACGTGCTTTCTCTCAGCCTTGGCTCTGCACTATGCAAGCAACTCCCATGATTGTTACAATCCCAGTATCAGGACCAAGACGTTGGAAGTGAGATTGTGACTCAACTACCTTCACTACATGCAGTCAAAAAGCTCCACACTCTTCTCTGCTGCCTACAGAGCTCTGCAGGAGGGTGGAGAACACACTGCCACCTTAGAGATACCCCACGTTTTCCACAATATAGTGGCTTTTTACATTGTTAGATTTCTTTGATGAAGAGGCACAAATCTCTGGGGCTTCCTGGGTCTTGCACAGTTTGAAAGAGCCATATGACATGCAGATCAAACATTGAGCAGGCAGAAGCACAACAACAGGTTACCATGGTGCAAGAAGAGAGGAGGATTATGTGGTATTCAAGAGGGGGGTAGGGGGGAGGGCAGAAATCATGTTTCATTACAAGTATGTTGTTCAGATTAGCCAAACTCTACCTTCTTCATTCAACCAATTCCTTGTTGGACATTGTCTTATAAAATAAAGCACTTCTCCTTTATATTTCTCTATTTATGATACAAATGAGGATAGTTGGAGCTTTGGAGGAAAGAAAAAAAAAAAAAAAAAAAAGGAAAGAAATCTTAACCAAAATGTGACCTTAGCAGATGTAATCCAATCTGATTTCCACTACATTAGCCTACGGATGCTTATGCAACTGCATAGCACAGCAACTGAGAGACAAAACAATGGAAGTTTTAAAGCTTTATTTATTGCTCGTTCTCAAAACATTCAATTGCCATCATGCTTCAACTGCCAAATCTAAATTAGAGAGTTTAAAAAAAAAAATTACTCTTCAGGGGAACATTAGAGCTCTATAGAGAGGTGTGAGCTCAAGGAGATGGAGCATCTGGCTAGAGACCAACTTGCCTATAAGTCCAGACCAAGTGGACCCATATGGATAGCTTTTAGAAAATCTGAAGTGGTAACAAGTAGAAAAATTCCTTCCCTTCCATGTTCAGCCCCCTTTTTTGGCATTAGTAATTAAACTGTACTTACTGCCATTAGCAGGTTCAGAAACTTCCATCAGAATCTAAACAATTTTCATATAATCTAATCACTTCCTTATTTATTCATGTTTACCCACAATATCCCTCCTCTTCCAGTTGGATTGATACATAATATTACAAAGCATAACAAAAGCTGGTTTGCTACTAATTAAGTGCAGCAGAGCAGTATATTAATCTCTTCTTTCAAAAGCACAAGGAAAACTCATCAACTCGCTGCCTGAAGGTTTAAAACACATTAGATTTAGGAAAGCAAAAGGTCAGAAATATTACCACTGAAGTTTTCTTATGTCCTACGTCTACAGACTGCTAGAAGTATTTAATCATTTACACTTTTGCTAACATAATATACAATGTTCAGCAACTAAGTTATAAATCTGTGCTAACAATTAATAATGAATTTAAACTCATCTCTCACATAAATTTGGCACAGGCTACACATTTACAATTTGCACAGCTTTTTTCCCTTCTATTTTCTTACTCAGTATGCAACTGTGTGCCGCTTCCTTCCTTTAGTATTATCCAACTAGTGAACACATGCAGGACATTACTCAAAGCGTTAACAGCAATATCTCATAAAGTAACCTCCAGAAAACAGGATTTATCAATATTTTCATTGTAGGGGAAATCACTCATTTACTTCAGTTGTAAATTTTCTTTTTTCTTACCAAAACTTAGCAGAGGAAATAAATTTGGGAAACAGATTATGTACATTTGTAACCTGCTCTCTGATCTATGCTGCTTTTGCATAGATTAAAAGTAATGAATATTCATGTTGCTTAAAAATGTGTGTGCTTCATGTAAATGAAGAGAGTAATAAAGAGAATCGGACATAGTTATTCCCTAAAAAGAAACAAAAATAAAAATCCACCAAAAAATCCCCTCTCCACTGAATTTAGAGGAAGAAATCGTATCTTTTTTCTTGTCTGCCACAAATTCTATATATAATTAGTATTATTATATATACACATGAATAAATACATAAGTATAAATTCTAAAAACATAACTGAGTTACAAAGTACTGTACCTATTTTAAAGTGGAAAAACTATTTCACAGAAGTTGTTCATATCTTCACAAAGAAGAGTAATGCTATGTTCTGATTGATCAGGAATGCTAGTTAACATGTGGAAAAATTACAGTGAAGGCTAAGAAGCTGTCACCAAGAGTACCATGTTAACAATATGAGCTAACCCTAGAATCATGCCTATAATTTATCTTGCATTTCCTGCCATCCCAAAAGATTAAAAAAAATAAAAACTAACACATCTTCATCTAGCATCTCATCATAAATTAATTTTAATATGTTCTTTCTTATGTCAATTAACACACCTTTTTACCTTTCGAGGTACACTATTAAGTGATTTTCCTAATTCTAAACACTATCATCCTTGGAACCAAATCAGAACCCACAATATTGCCAGACAGATTTATGCTTAACCTGTCAGATACCACCGTCCCCTAAGTAGCATGCAGTAAGAACCTGCCTGTATTGTTAAGCTGGAAAAGAAATACGGCAATCAAACCCCTAAAGAAAGGAAAAAAATGTGATAGCCCAGAGAAGGAAAGGGAGCAGGATGCAAACCCAGTGGAAGCTGGATTATGATTCAGAATGAGGTACATTCTCCTCTCCTCTCTCTAAAAGAGTAATACTGATAAAAACAGTGCACAGTGAGATATACGTATATATGATATAGCCCCAGTTATCATTTATGCATGTAAAACTATTTAACCGTGCAGGCAAAAGGAAAGAAACAAAAATAGAACAAACAGGGCAACCCCCATGACACATCCTGATCACGATGGATGAACAATGAACTGAATATTTCCAGCTGGACAGGAGTGTCGTCTCAGCACTATGTGATGTATTAGCCAAAAGCCAAGCACAGGTTTCTTGTTTCAGTCCTGCACTACACAGTCAAGTCAACTCTTCAAGAAACTGGTTTTCATAAGAAAGTATATTTGAAAGTCTCGATTCAAATACAGTAAAAGAATTAAAAAAAAGTAGGAAAAGTTAGAAATCAGTCACTGCCTGACAGAGTTTTCATAACACACTCTATCTCTTCATTTCCTTCATAACATGAATTGAGAACAGAATTCTCAATAGTTTTGACTCACTTGCATACTGCTTGTACTTTCTTTATCCAACAGAAAGGTACGCTATAAAATTGAGTGAGTCTTGGGTGTTTTTATTCCCCAATCACTCTTTCTGCCAGTTTTTTCATACTCTCATGTTTTCCTCCAAGCTTCAGATGCATGAAAAAATCGAAAAATAAATAAATGGTAAAACCCAAATCTAAACCACGACGCTGTACTACATGACCAATCAACATCGGTGATACTTGCCAAAATTTCAGCTCACAGCAGTTTGACCTTGCTGGTTGTAAAACTGACCAGATCACAGACAAAAAACAAACCGGGGGGGTGGGGGGGGGGGGGGTGGGAGGGGAGCGGGGCAGGGAACAAACCCAACTAAACAAAAGTTTGAAATATCTTGTACCTTCTAGGAATCCTAAAAGTGCAAAAAAAATCAAGCAATATTCTCCTAAAACACAGGAGATCCCATTTCTTGCCCTGACAACCACCTGCCTGATGCAAAGCCAGCCCAGTGCCCCAGTGCTTCCATTTCCTGAGAAGTTATGTGGGGATACTGACACTTATCTCTCCAGCAAAGAGCTTTGAGACTTACAGGTAAAAAGTGCCATGGAACAGATACATGATATTATAGAGTTGATTATTTCATTTTAAAGTATATATAAAACACAGGTGTCAAACCAGCAAAGTGGGACATTATGAACAAACATTTGGTAACAGAGAAAAAAGTAGTACATGACACTTTCAACTTGTCTTTGACATTTCCTACACTAACCACCCATATTTTTGGTTATGTAGCAATACTATATGGCTTTGAGATAATGACTTCATATTAGATATTTCAGAAATTTGGGGGTTGAGTTCACAACTCCGAGAAAAAGATGTTCTTAAAATTAAGATTTACACAATTGCAGTACAAAGTAATTTTCCTTCCTTTTTGTGACATTCCTCTGTTTATACCATTCTAGATACAACATCACAGATAGATCTCATGACTGCTTTTTGAAAAATGTTGGTCTTTCTAAATTCTCTGTGTTGGGAGGTTATATAAATTGTATAGCCAGTGCTTGGAAGAAAAAAAAAAAAAAAAAAAGAAAAAGAAAAAAAGGGAGGAAAAAAAGACTACACACTGAGATAATGAAATATTTTCAACTAATGATGAGTTACTGCACATCAGATACTCCTCAGTCTATGTGTGTTTAGCCACAGTGTGATGCAAACGGACTCAGTTTTGGTGTCTATGAGTAAGATACATTTTCTCACCTTTTCCATGCACTCAAAAAAGAAAACCTGGGCACATGGACTCAGGGTAGATCAAAAAAACATGTACCAAATCCCTCAGAGGTGAAAGCCAACTACTGAGTAGAACCCACCAGTTCTGCTCTCACCAACAACTGGGACCACCACCCTTCCCCTGTCGTAAATGTTATCCAATGACACTGATCAACATCAAAGAGTTCCCTCCTATTTTGATGCTCTAATAAGTGTAATCTGAATATCAGCTAGACAAACTGAAATATTAGTTATTGTTAGCATAGCAAATGTAGAAAAAGGAAATATGGAAACAACTGCATCTTTTTGGAACTGTGGGTTAGAAGTGTCCTACTACAAGAGTAACATACTTTACTATAAGCTTTTCCATCATTTTTCATTTTGTCTTACCAATAGCAAGGATCATAAGGGCAACACGTTGCCCACAGGCCTTCGATTGGGAAGCAGTTGCCGTAAAGCATCTTTTGTTTGCATGTGTTTGTATCTTTTAATCTGCAACACTGTGGTCTGATTTTGAGAATCAGTACATTGCCAGCTTCTACTGATTTCAACAGGGACTGAGGATGCATTTTCCTGAAAGTCTTCTCAAACTAACTTTATTAATTCCACTAATACAACTATCACCTTTCCTTATCAATCTCATCTCTGAAAGCGAGGTGCTCGGCCTCTTCCAGATACTTTTGAACTAATTTAACTCATTGTGGATAGGTAGATGAAGTATACAAAGCATTTGGTTCTTCCACAGAGTACCTACAGCCTTAATCTCCTGAGCTTCAGGGACAAATCTATACAAATAGGAATTTCTACCATGCATCTAGGACTGATAACAGGTCACATCTCCTACTATATACCTCTAACTTCTTGTTAATCATCTTCTCCAGTTTGCCCAGACACAGATAACTGCAACCTAGGACAGATACTCTCAAACGAGACACTACTGGCAACGTACAGCCGTGAAGGAGAACACATACTACTTCCACATATGGATTGCATGAAATCTTACTCCTTCTGGAAAGATGTGACAATAAAAATTTGTTTAAAAAAAACACAAAAAAACTGAAACAAACATTCAGCGTTCATTAGCACACTGTACATTCTTACACCAAACAATAAAGGGAAAACAAATTTTCTGCTACAGCACAGCTAACATTCCAATAATAACGGGCAAGTAGAGGAATCTACTTTTACTTCTATATAATATATATAGATACATACAAACTTTACATACATACACTAATTATACATATCCACCTATACATACATAAAAAAATTAAGCAGTGTTAAATGCTATACCCAGAATGAACACAGGGGGAAAAAAAAATATAAGAAATACCAAAATACCCAATTTCCCCACAAAGATGCCTTTCTATAGCTTTCACATCACCTAGATCCATCTGTCAAAGCAGATTCTGCAAGTGGTCACGTAACCAAAATATCAAAAATTATGTCTCCGATTCAGGAAACATTTAGTCCATCCCTGTCCAGTTAAGCATTTAAGTACATGCTGAAAGGCTTGTCAAAGTTATGGACATGCCCAAGCAGTTTTCTTGAACGTGAAACGTTGACTTGACTGAAGCTTATATAAACACATTTATTTTTGTGAATTAATGTCCTCCCTCATCTGAAAACAAGACCATGAGTAACACACAAGCACACAAGACCAGGGATCAATGATGACTACACAGCAAGCATCAGAGGAAAACAGAGAGATTTATCTTGACAATCGCAGGAAAACCTGCAGAACTCTAACCAGTGCCAGAAGTGCCAGATGCAGGATTTTACATAAATGCAGCAGAAACTGGAGAACCTTAAGGTAACAATGACTTCAGACTCTGAAATGTGACACAGGGAATGCATGTCCACAGTGAAGCTTGCAGTGCAGCTGCAGGAGAGCTAAATGTATCCAATCTTTAAACTAGGTCAGGCAATGATGGCACCTGACCAGAGCGTATGGCGGCACTATGATTTGCTAGTTAAAGATAGAAACTGACATGCATTACAATTGCTTCCTCAAGCTGAATCACAGATAGTAAAGACTGGGTATATACAGAGCCCCCAGCTGTGGGGCTGTATTATATATGCTACCTGTGTAAGGATGTGTCATCAGAGCAACACCTTTCACGTTTAAATTACACTACACTGCAGCAATGAAGCTTCACAAGGAACAAGTTCAACTTGAAAAAATGTTTGAGTTACCCTTCAGGAGAACAATAGTACTTGTGAGGGAAAGGAAAAGGCCACAGCAAAGCAACTGGAATCTGCGCCACAAGCCTTCAGTTGGGGAAGGAAGTCACAACATAAGCAGTGGCCCCTAAAAACTTTTGATATTGCAGCCTTGGACCTGCCCACTCCAAGATGCCAGATTCAGCATGCCATTAAATCTCAAGTAGAAAGTTCACAAGAGAGAGAAGACAAAAATTCACACTGGTACCTAGAAACTGACCTCTTCTTGGAAACTGTAATTTAATTTTAATTAATACATATTTCTACTACCACCACCACCACCCCAAAAAAAAAATTAAATGAAAAACACAGGTCTGGTTCCTATCTTTTTCTTTTTCCCCAGTCACAGAAAAAACAGAGTATAGGAATAATAAACTAAACTGTAAGTAAATCCATGAGCTGGACTTACTTATAGCCAAATATGAAGCAGCTTCAGTGCTTGTGAAAGAGAGGAAACCTTCTTTCTTCAACAGCTTCCAAAAATCTGTGAATGACATTTTAGCATTCATCACTGCGAATTCTTGTCTTGCAAACACACTACTCAGGAAGTTCCTGCTTAGCAATTAGCAAGGTCATATGTAGTGGTCTATACAGATTAAAAGACAAAGAAATGTCCAAGAATGATTAAAGATGTAACAATACAAGCAAGACATTACCAAGCCTAGAAGACAACAAAACCCTTCCTTGTGTCCTTTCACAGACATTTTGTTATCCCAACCTCTACACATGTCTTAGATTCTGCTGATGGCAGCATCAGATGAGCAGGAATATTTTCAAACAGCTTTGAACAGGGCTACCTCAGAAGCAAACTCAGCTGAAAAAGTTGAAGCAAGAATGCTTCTCTGGAAAGGCTGTAGTTTACATTCTGCTTCATGCCTGGCCTACATAAAACGTGCTGAAGGCAGAACCAAGCAGTCCCTTCTCCCCTGGTTTTTATCTTGTGTATGCTAGAGTGTCAAGTATGACAAAGTTAGCTGAAACCAGAGGAAGTGGAAACGATACCCAGGGCCCCGTTCCAACACCCAGCGGGAAGGGAGCAGTGAGGAATGCGGGACAGGGCTCTGTTTCACTGCTCTGCCACCAGAAGGCTCCAGGTACAGCAGCGGGAAGGCTGCCAGAAGGCAAGGGAGAAACCAGGATGAATTTCTGCCAACCAATATACCCTTTTACGCCATTTCTAAGCGGGAAGAGGGTAAGGCACCAACAGAAAGCCCCTTGGTACCCTCCTGACTGTAGGAGCTGTTTTATCCCAGGGAAAGTAGGGAAGTTCTCTTTACTTCCATTCCCCAATGCCATGCTCTACACGACCAGCTGTCTCTGTGTGCTGGCACAGTGCATTGTGAGGGGTGGGGGCTGCAATTCTGCCATTACAAACCCTATTCTGTCCAACAGCTACATTACAACCCCAACACCTCTACAAGAAGTTTTACCATAGGCTCCTCGGGGGGGGGGGGGGGGGGGGAGGGGCAAAGAAAAAAGTTAATTTGAAAACAGCTGCATTTTCCAATTCTTCTACTAACCAACTTGTTGTCTAAGGCTGGCTGTGTTACAGCAGTCATCACATTACACTCACCGGGAGTATACCGAAGCATACACATGTACATGCATGTTTGAATGCATACACACACACTAAAGTTTAATACATGTGTAAATTTCATTCTGTATTTACTCTTTTGCTGTAAGCACCATTCCTAATGGAAAATAGACCATGTCTCCTTTTTAAGGGAATGATTAGGACCACATGTTTCACTGACTCTTATGTGGAGGATCTTGCCGATATTTTTGAAACCAAATTACTAACAGCATACTAAACTTATTTCCCTGGTGGAAACCACTGGCTACTAACTTAGTGACTATGAATGCATTTGTCCCTAAACATGCAAGTAATCATCATTTAAAGCCAGAGGCCTAAAATGAGTAGGTACGGGGCAGATGAGCGCAAGGTCCATGTGCAATAATAACATTTTCTATAACCGAATGACTTTGTTTATCTGAGAAACCCAGTATTACATCACTTTTCCTAAAGAGAATATAAACAGCACATTTTTGAAGAAACAGTTACTTAATGTGCAACTTGTCACCACTATCAGCTTTAACATAATAAAATACATGTGGAAAATCCCTTGAAGCAAACCTTCTGCAAAGCAGATTCTTCTCTAGTCTGGGTCAGAGGGTGTGTATGTCTATGAAGGAAATGCTATCTCGCTCTCTTTCACACACCCACTCACTGCAGGTCATACAGCAGAGCTCACTGTTGTGATGTGTCTGCTGTATGCGTGGCATCAGCTCCTTGAGGTAAAGAAATTACCATTGTTTCCTGGGGAGCATCTGTGCCTTGTAAAGCAAACCAACAAATCACACTTCAACATATTAAATAGCAGCACTCATTGAAATTTCAGCCAAGGATGTTTAAAGTGCTTTGCAGGCAATGAATAAAGCATGCTTCGGCAAGGTAAATACTACTCTGCGTATTTTGTAAATATGGAAACCACAGCACTACCTATTTGAGTAACTTAACCCAAGCCACTCTGAAAAAAACACGGAAGGGACAAGCATTACAATCATGTTCCAGACTCTCTAATTTTGGAACCACCCGAATTCCACAATTAAGTCTGGATGAAAATTTGTACAACCTGATCTGGCAAGGTACAAAGTATCTCTCTGGGCAGTAGATAAAGCCCATCATTTCTCTTTAACTCAACGAGCAATATCAATAGTAATATTTTAGAGGCAGACAAGCCAAGGAATTTTGCCCCAAATTCTGTTTTAAGAGGTCAAAGGAAATTTTCCAGTAAATGGATCATAGCACTCTGTATTTTGCACTAGGCTCTTAGGTAATGGCTGTGTAGGACCCTGAAGAACCACTCTGGCACTAACCATATTTTCTATAACTAAGCAAACTTCAGCCTAGCCTCATAAATACATCCTAGCACAGCTCTGTCAAAATTTTAACACATCTTTTACACTATAGCATCATCCTATAAGCAAAGGTTGATAATTTTTTTCAAATTCAGAGATGCAAAAGTAATAAATATTAATGAGAAGGCAATCATTACACCTTTATTTCTTTTAACTTCATCACCTTAAACTCAGACCTCTGAATCAATACTACCTTTAAGCCATTCTAGTATTTTATCCCTTATGGTATCATAAATACTGAAACTGTTCAAATTATTCTGTGCCATTCTAATTGCTCTCAAAGTTTATGTGAGAAATAGAATAACCTGTTCCATTCCTTTAATCAAACAAAAAAAAAAGCTGAGTAATATTAAAAGCAACAGAGAAAACAGTGAGAAGGTATACAGATATGTAGTTGTTTGATTTACATATGGCAAATAAGTAATTTAATGCCATTACAGAACCATTTTTGTAGTCCGAGTTGACATTTCATTACACAGTAGAATCTCTTTCAAAACTGCTAGCAAAAGAGAGTTATAGGTGAGCAGCAGCAACGGGTTAATAAAAGATGGTATGCTATTAGATAAACCTTTTACAGGTTTGCATCTGAAAGTCATAACATAACCTTTTATTTCATGTGTCACTGTGACAGAAGGTTTTCAAGGCAGAGTTCTTGAAACTGCAAGATGTTAAACAGATGTACTGTACAATCTTCCAGATTTAAACCATGAGAACTGCATTTGCAGCCTGTGTGTTGTATCCCCATTTTTTTCCCTTATCAGCTTTGGATATTTAAATAGAACAGCCTGTTGTATGCACCTTTTTTTTTTTTCTTTAACTTTTTTCTTTTTTTCATACAACAGACTAAAAATCACTTCCCCCTTTCTTTTCTTGTTTTTCATCACACTAGGAAAGGTTATTCAGAAATGTGTCTTTTAGGCAGGGAAATCTCTCTCCTTATTCTGCAGGTGCTGGCAACCCGATCCAATTCGTTAGTGTAAAAAGTCATCCACTGCAGAAACAGGCAGGAATGATAGCAGTAAAAAGAAATAAATAAAAACAGGCCTGCTGAAATTTCAGCTTGTACGTGCCTCTAAACCACTAAAATATTGATAATCCCCTACCTTTTAAGTTTCAACTGTTGCTTGCGCTCTAACAACCTCTATTAAGCAATTTTGTGTAGTCACACAATTAAGCTTGCATGCCTAGTCAGATGCCACCACTTGTGCCTTTGAAACAATTAATACAATCATACTTTAAATACATAGTTAGAAATAATTTAGATCATCAGGGACCTCTGGTAGTCTTCTGGTCCAAATCCCTTGTAAAGCAGGGCCAACTTTAAAGTCAAATGAGGCTTTTCAGGATCTTGTTCAATTATGTATTAACTGTCTCTAAGGATGAAGACTTCACAGCATCTCTGATCCAAAGCTTAACCAACTTCACTGTGACATTTTTCTTCCTTGTATCTAACCAGAATTTCCCTTCCCATTGTCTCTTATCCTTCAACATGTACTTCTGATGCTACAATTTTACTAATTTAGTGCAACATGGAATTAGCATTTCTCACAAGGGCACGCTGCTGACTCACGTTCAACTTGGTGTCCTCAAAGATCTTTGAGTCTTTTATCTGTGAAGCAGCTTTCTATCCAGTCAACCCCAAAACAGTACTGCTGCATGGGGCTATTCTGCCTCAAGTGCACAACTCCACATTTGCTTTTCTTGGACTTCAGGAGGTAGCCCATTTGTCTAACCCGTGAAGGTCCCTCTGAATAGCAGTCCTACCCTCCAGCACATCAACTACTCTCCCCAATTTGGTGTCACTTGCAAACTTGCTGAAGTTCACTCATTCTCACTGTCCAAGTCACTAATGAGGTGTTTAAACAGTATTGGCCCCAGTATGGACCCCAGGGTAACAGACAGTATCGTGTATCCCATTGGGTATAAAAAGACTGAACTCACAAACTGTATAGGATGTTCTGTGCAACACTGCATGAAATAAATGAAGTTTCCAATTAATAAAAATATGTAAATTCACTAAACCAAACAATTTTTGTGGTAGTCAGCATAGTACAATGGCTAGAATTTACACTAAAACATAGTGGCAATTATGCCTCTTTGCATAGATGAGTAACCTTTAACTAACGTTGCTGGTATTGTTGCTAGGTATTCAGTGCTACAGAAAAAAGTGGCACGTAAATGAATGGAGGAAGCACATGCCTTAATCCAAAGATATTTTTTTTAAGATCTCCATAAAATACACTAGACAAAAAAAAAACCCACAGTATATCGGTCATCACACCAGATGAGTGAATGCGTCTAGATATTAAAATAGCAATTATTCCCCTGCCAAAAATAAACCAACAAAAAAGGGACCCAAAGATTTTGCATGGCAAAAAGCAGGAATAGGAACAGACAGTATCTCCAGCAGAGGGAAAGAAAGACTTGGCACGTATGGATGAACACCACAGCAAACAATTTGGGGAAAAAAATGCACAACGGCAACACCATCTAGCTTTTCAACCACACAGAACACAGACAAACCAGTTGAGGCAGATGGTTATAACAGGAACAAAAATATCAAAAGAAACCCCTTTACAACAGGAAGAAATATGAAATTGAAAATATAAAACGTTGTAAAGTGTACACTAGTACAAAGTGAAAAAAGCACTGGTAATCACATGGCTGTGAATGCAACATTGCATGAGAAGCATCCTGGTTCATTAACTGGGGCCAGAAATGCCCAGCACCTTTCAGATTCGCATCCCTGAAGCCGTTCAATTTTAGAAAAAGTCCAAAATAAGTGCAAGCTGGTAGAGATCCCAATCTTGCTATGAAAAAAGCATATATAAAATGTTTCTATTGTAGCTGTCTTTGTCTTGGTATTTACCTACTTAGAAACAAGAAAACCTATTCCAAAGCCCTGCCATGTGAATCCACTCATAGCACACTCCCTGCAGAAAGTCCTGCTTCTCAGGCACTTGGAAGCAAGGAAATGCATAAACTGACAGACAACTCTTGCCACTGTATGCAAAGCCATCAAGTTAGCCACGCTGCTGCAGTTTTAAACCATCAACGCACCCAAGGCAACAAACAGAATCACAGAATAATTTAGGTTGGAAAAGCCCTTTAAGATCATTGAGTCAAACCGTTAACACAGAAGTGCCAAGTCCACACTAAACCATGTCCCTAAGCAGCACATCTACGCATTTTTTAAAAACCTACAGGGATGCCGATTCCACCACCCACCTGGGCAGCCTGTCCCAATGCTCCACCAGCCTTTCAGTGAACAGGTTTTCCTAATATCCAATCTCAGCTTCCCCTGGTGTAATTTGAGGCTGTTCCCTCTTGTCCTGTTGCTTGTTATGTGGGAGAAGCGATCGACCCCCCTGCCAGGCAGCTGTAGGGAGCACTAAGGCTCCCCCTAAGTGTCCTCCTCTCCAGGCTAAACAGCCCCAGTTCCCTCAGCTGCTCGTAAGCCTTGTGCTTCAGACCCTTCACCAGCTCCGTTGCCCGTCTCTGGACACGCTCCAGCACCTCAGGGTCTTCCTTGCAGTGACGGGCCCAACACTGAACACAGGATTTAAGGTGCAGCCTCACCAGTGCTGAGCACAGGGGGACAATCACTGCCCTGGCCCTGCTGGCCATGCTGTTTCTGACACAAGCCAGGCTGCTGTTGGCCTCCTTGGCCACCTGGGCACAGTGCTGGCTCATGCCCAGCCAGCTGCCGACCAGCCCCCCCAGGTCCAATCCCACCAGGCACTTCCCAGCCGCTCTGCCCCAGCCTGTAGCGCTGCCTGGGGCTGGTGTGACCCAAGGGCAGGACCCAGCACTGAGCCTTGTTGAACCTCGTACAACTGGCCTGGGCCCATGAGTCCAGCCTGCCCAGAGCCCTCTGCAGAGCCTCCTGCCCTCAGGCAGATCAACACACCTGCCCAACATGGTGTCATCTGCAAACTGACTGAGGGTGCACTTGATCCTCTTGTTCAGATCATCGATACAGACAGTAAACAGGGCTGGCTGCAGTGCTGAGCCCTGGGGAACATCATCCAATCTGTGAAGAACTTTTTGCCTAAAAATGAATATAAATGAAATAACAATTTCCCATTCTACATTCTACTGTTACTCGTCACTAGACTCATCTTGATGTATGGCACGGTATAAAACAGCACCAATTTAAAAAACAGAGAAGCATTTTAAAATGTGCAATATTTAACTGAGTCCAAGTCAGCTGCAAAAAAACCATAACTGTTTCAAAAGCATGGATGACTTGGATTAATTTAATCTTAGTACTGATATCATTACTCTTTGTGGAAAAAAAATTAAAATCCCATCTTAACATTATTATAAACATAATACAGTACCATAGTAATATTTATGCCAGTGATCATCCTTTGAGTGGAGGGAAACATTTCTTCAAATTTCTCTTCTGCTCCAGGATTCAGCATATTTAAAGAAAATACTTCATCATCTCCTTACAGTTTTGTTCATATTTAAACTTTTGACAATATTTAAAACTAGTTTGTGCATTTGATACAAATTACAAATATTTTTTCTGTTCCAAAGCCATACTTCTAGTGAGTGATTCACCAAAAAAGCATTAGCCCAACTCTATTTAGCATAATTGTTGTATAAAAACCCAAAAGCCTGAGACAGAGAACACAAAAGAAAAAACAACCTGCTTTTAAGCTATATTTTCTTATCAGGCGAGCAAGTCAGTCCCATACATCAGTTTTTTTCAAGGAAACAGCAAAGAAATGTTTATCTGTTGAATACTTTGCTAGGAAGGGTACATGTCAGTATGAAGATACACGCATTAGGAAAAATCCTTTGCTTTGGTAACAGAAAACATTGTTAGGTCAGGAAAGTAAAATACTAAGTACATTTACTGAGAACAGCTGCAATGACTCCAATACAGGGGAGTAAGTGGGAAAGGGAAGAACTTCACTGTTTAACTGAACCAACTAAAACACACAGCCACTAAACAAAGAAAAAATGACAGCCATTATCAACTACAGCAATCTCCCTATGCACACTTCTATTAATTTCTGTAACCTCTTTGGAGATTTCAAACAAAAGCTAAAATTAGAAATGAAAGAGGAATTTGGGACATAAATCTTTGAGATTTAACTTACTTCATTTAGCATAAATAAAAAGATGCAAAGTTTTCTAAGCAAGAACAAATTTCACATTAACTTTCATCCCCCATCATCATTCCAAAACCTGCCAAATCAAGCTGCAATGTATTTTATATGCAATTTTAGACTCTTTCAGGACTTTGGGCAAATGTGATATGTTACAGAGAAGCAGGGAAGAATCCTCTAAAAGACTATATTCTCTTATTCTGTAATTGGTTAAATAATTCCTAATTACACTTTATACACATCAATTTCGAGCCAGTAATTGCTATGTATAGTTTTTACACTTTGATATAACATTTATTTATTCCAATTTAATCACATAACGTGTAGAAGATGTAGTAAAAAAAGTTCCTGACAAAAAACTTGAAAAAACACTGCATTTTAAAAACATAAAATTAATGAGTCCTTAGTTAGTTCTATTGTCACCTGCTGAGCAGTCAAGACTGAGTAATTAGCACTAAACTCCCCATGCCCTCTCTCAAAAAAAAAATAGTGGCCTCTATAAATGAACTGGTGATCTAATGTTAAATACATTGGAGTTATTTCTACCCACCCAAAGGCTGGCCTACCTACTGGCAGGTTCATCAGAACAAAGCAAACAGTGCATTAACAAATCAAACTCAATGCCTATCTTCAGAGCAAAAAAAAAGTTGCAATGCTCTTACTATAATACACCTTGTCAACTTTTTAACATCCACAATGCTTGGATACTGATAATTTATATTATTTTTTAATTAAGGGCATAGCTAAATATAAACCCTATTCATACCTAAGCAAATACCTAATTTCAGTCACTGTCATCACCCTACTGACTTCTGAAATTATTTATATGGTCACTTCAACATCGGCTTCAGCTAAGATTGCAGCTCCTTTGCAAGGAGCTTTTGCTCCTTCAATTTGACACAGGTCAAGGTGATGCAAAGGCAATAATCCCAACAAGGGTATGCCCACAGCATGATGAATACATCTGCCTTCCCTTTTGAGGCAGCTGAAGGGCTGTATCCATACAATTTGGCATGTTCAAATTAAAAGTTCACTTAAAACAGCCACAAAGGTTGAAAAAGTGCTTTGTACAGTCACACCTCTTTCTACACCCTTTCCTAGATGACTTGTAAAGATGTAAACTATCTCCACACGCTTTCATTTCACATTTATTTTTCCATCACTTATCTAACAAGAGAAGTAAAATGTACACAGTGAGAGTAAATGTTTTTGCATTTTGTTCTAAATTAAGTAAAATGCATGGATTGAAAAGTCTTCTGCAAGAGCAAATATGTCACAAAGAACCTATAATTTGTGTTATTTTTATACACCTGCTTTGTAACATAAGACAGAGTTAGATATTTACTTGATTAGCAATTGTACTGGTCTTGTTGTGCCTTTAATTTCAATTATAATAGCTGTTTTGCCCAGTAACATTCTAGTTTTTTTCAACTGCAAAAGGACACATTCAGAGGATAAAGACATGAATATGTTATTTAAGTTTCCAAATACCTTGAAATGTCACTGTGGAGATACTGAATGCCATCTTCCTTTAATAACACATCTATAACTGTAAGAGTATATTTACTGAAGTTAGAGTTTATGGAAGAAAAAACGCAATTAAAGAAAAAAATCAGTCTATATTAAGTACATATCTTCTGCGTTTCAAAATACATGGCTTAAAAAGAATGTACACTTGAGGCTTTTGCAAATGCATATTCTTATGCTCTAAGAATAGGATGTAACACTGGAAAATCCAAGAAGTTCTTTACAATCAATAGGGTTCACCTTATAAAATCTCTCTTTAAATGTATCAGTTTAGAGTGGTGAATAAGGAATACTAGAATACTGCATCAGTATAACTTAAGCTCCCACTAGAACTGCTATCTATATATACTGCATCAGTATAACTACTAAGTTCCCACTATCCTACACAATAGGATAAGCTGTGTATAAATACTACATCCAGAAAACATATTTGGTATGCACAGTGAAACACAAATTCCAGATTTATTGTTAGATTCACAAGGGAAATATTAAAAACAAGGAATCAATAGTTTGAAAAATACATGAAGACAAAAAGTAATGCCATTATAGAAGGTAGTAGGAATAAAGCATCTGTGTGCTGCACACTGTCAGCACTTTTCAGCATCAAGGTACGTATAAGAAGAAAAAACAGAAATGTAATTTGCTACTGCCGTTCTGAACATGAACAAATAACATATCCAAAAAAAGCTCAAGAAATTCATTGAAAGGTGGCCAATTCCTACATAAGAAACACACATTACAGCTCAGATAGCAAACCTGTATGGGAAACTGTGGGATGTAATAGCCATTGCTTTATCAAGACCGCAATCTTGATGAATTTGGTACAAACCACCAAACGAAATCACATTTACCTAGCAATAGTATCAATAGAAATTAATATAATGATAACAATAATATGATCATATCTTGATAACTTCAGAGCCTGAAAGATGCTGTCTCCCTTCTGAAAATAACGATGCCAGTCTACAGCGTCCTCATACACTGCACATGGTAGCTCCTAAATCTAAGGGAGCATCACAACATAGGAACTTGAGGGTGGGGTGTTTCACACTTAAGTTGTCAGTAAATATTCTTCTGACTTCATTATTCTCAGGGGTAGAGGAAAGAAGAGAGAGATTTTTACAAAATCTGTTATTACATACTTTATTTACACATCAAAATTTATCCAAAGCTCAAAGCCTGTATTTTGATGACTGGAACAGAGACTTCAGATGATTTAGAGAAATTATTACTCTGAATTGGAAAGACTGGAGAAATCCTAACTTCTCCCTTTTTCATTTGTGACCCTGTGGAAATACAGTGTCTGAAAGAACAAGATGCGCAGATACTAAACAGTGGTTCTGGTCACGGCTACTTCAGGTGTGACTTGAGGACTGTGGGAAGATGCATTTCAGTTGCCTGCTCCATGATAAGGGAGAATCAGACTATGTCTAGCAAAAGCTACTTCCAGATCATAGAAGTAGCAAATCATCAAACTGGCCCTCGCAGGTTGTTAGGAGACTTAGCCTGACACTTCTGATTCTCAGATCCTTCTGTAGCCTTGATTGCCAATATGGACAGTTCATCATGGATGATGAACACAGTTGTTTGCAACATTGGTATCAAAACAGCAGGGAGGAACTGCTAGGGGTTTGTTTGGGTTTAAACAGGTCTTTTTTTACTTCTTGTTTTTTTCTTAGGAATTAAACTGGGATCCATAGTATAAATACTGGCTACTTGGCATCTCAGTTTATCCTTGTGTCTTTGTCACGCCATTCCTAAACTTGGCTCAAAATACCTTAATTCTCTGTCTTCTCCCACACATGAGTCAGGATCTCCATATTTAATACTACCATTAATCACGGTCAGTGCAGTACCTTCACACTGAAGTGACACTTCTGTTACAGGAATGTTTATTCTAATAGGCCATTATAGGCATGCATAAAAATATAGCTCTTCTGTGAGCTGTGAGGTGTTTCAGGTGTCATTCCAGACAACTAAAATTCAATTGGGCCATTGTGTCTGTAAACCTGATCAAAATTTGGACTTTTTTTTAATTAACTGTACACCTAGATCATTTTTCAGTACTTCAAAAAAAACCCTTTTGAACACCTGAGATCACCAATAACGTTAATCAAGACTTTTATGTAATTCAATAGAAATTTTACCCCTAAAACATATAGTACAAAATTATACAACTTTTGGTTTATATTGTTATAATTAAATGCTACGGTTGCTAAGTACCCAATTGAAATTGCGTGGAGAAAATTTCAACATGTGGCTGGCTGCTCGGAGTGCTGACATCTGAACTCTGTAGCCAGTTTTAAGCTTAGGATGAATTCTTTACAACAGCAGTAATGCTCCTGGTCTCAGCGACCATGCACAGCAAGGAAATACTTCCTGCTTCTTTACAAACTGTCTACTTGAATCATACTAGAAACCTACAGGAAACCAGTCACAGATGAGAAGGAAAATTGCAATGACAGAGAAAGCTTGCCTGACTAATTAATGCCTTTTTGTGGTGGTTGGAAATCTAAATCTTCAAATATCCACTCCTACTCAGCCTACATACTTGCCTTTTCACGGCTCAAGTATTTCTCCTTGTTCATAAGAGGCATAAAACTACAACAGTATATTTTTTAAAATGTTACTGCATAAGTACAATGCAAAATGAACACGTTAGCATCTCATCTGAAAATATGACTTTTTTTTCCCCATCAGTGAGTGGGACTCCAAGATGAAGTTAGGTTGAAGAGAGTGGGAAATCTCAAAATTTCAGGATGACAGGCCAGAGTCATGGCTTGAGCTATGATTTTGAAGTTAAGTTGAGCACTCAGGAAAAGCAGCTGAAGATCAAATGATAACTGAAGCCTGATCTGCACAGTTTCTACACTTGTTTTGTTGTTACTGGGTTATCTATGTTATTCTCTCCTTTGCTCAAATATAATCATATACGCTCTTTACTCTGAGGGTGACAGAGCAGTGGAACAGGCTGCCCAGAGAGGTTGTGGAGTCTCCTCTGGAGATATGCTTTAGCAGGGGTTTGGAGTAGGTGATCTCCAGAGATCCCTTCCAACCCCGACCATTCTGTGATACATCATCTGTAGCTACTACCATCTGAGATATTCTGAAGTGCAAGATGCCAAATACTTACTCTGCAGAACATCATTAGTATTTTCATGCCTACAAGACATAACTCACACTACAAAGCTCCACCATGCTACTTATATTGATTACAAACAAATCTATTTAAAAGTGAACAAGACCTTTGACAAAATCTAGCACTTATGGTCTCTCAGAAAGAAAAAAAAAATATCCAGGCTATCTTCATATGAACCCCAAGAAGACAAGGTGGTAATCAATTCTGAAAACATAAAAAAACAGTAGGAAATTTTAAGAGTGACACTTTCTTGGGGGGAGTTATATACCAAAGCATGTCTAAAATTCAGTCTGAAATCTCAGTGTTTATTATTGATTCTCCTATAAATTTAGCTTAGTATATAAATCTACACCTACTTAAGAAAAATATTTTTTTGAAAAAATAGTGTTTTCTTACTTGATTTGGTATGGTCTTATGAGCTGGGTAACCAACAGGCATAGACAGTCTCACAATTTACATACCATGGGGAAAGCAAAGAATACCTATCTTTAACCGATCATTAATTTACTACAACAATTCAGTGAATGTTCAGATAATTTAAGATAAATAAATAAATAACAAAAAAACCCCAGACTATCAAAGAATGAATTGCTTCAGCATATAAACTCTCTTCAGGCTGTGAGACATGACGAGATAGACATATACATGTATTTCCCACCTTCCCATGCATATAACAGGCTTGATACTCATCAAACTTCAGATAAATGCAACAACTGGGTTAATTAAAAACTCTCTTTCAACCTCATAGTTACAGTTCATATAAACAGAAGCAAGAGCTGGGTTCGTGCTCTGTGAGGGATTTCTGAGAAGTTACACATCATCTAGCTCACCACATATTAAAGTTGGATGGCATTTATCCTGCGCATGCTCTGGTAGCACAAGAGCCCAAATACAGATTCTCTGAAACCAACTGATGTTACTTTGATGAGCTGCAAGTTTAGGGAACCAGCGCCTAACTCCTGCAAGGACAGAAACTAATCCAACAGTGAGGTGCAAGGGACGTGCGCTATGTGCTCCTAACACTGAAGCCTAAGAAAGACCATGAGGTTTCAAAAATAGGCTCTTTGCTTCAAAACTGAGAATGGCTTTTTGACAGATCTCTTTGAAAGGAACGCCCAAAAAAGCTAGGTGACTCCTCATACCTTTGAATGGCCATAACTACGATGCAATTTTCTAAACACAGTTTAGTCTTTTATGAGAACAGACCTCTAATGAGATGGTTTTGGGCACTTAATATTCTCTGTAACCAACAAACACTTAAGTTAACCTTTTCTCAATGGAATGTGTATACATACAATACATAGTATACAATAGTACTAGCTAAAGCCATACCATTCACATATGTACACATTTAAATGAAACTAAAAGAGAACTTTAAAAATGCTGCTGCTAAGCATCATTTGCTTGCACAAAAGAAATAAGGTACAATCTTTCTGTACAGTGCATGCTCAACTTTTTTCTTGTCAAGTTCCTCCCTTACTCAGTGCAGTAAAAGATATTCAAAAGAGGTATTATTTCTCAAAAGTAAGGTGTAGCTCCAGGTGTCATTTATATATATATATAGCACTCAAATCACACAATTATATATAAAAAAAATAATTTCCCAAAGGGTTTTTTTCGCTGGTGCTACACATTAGAAGCTATACCTTCCAGAAGCATAACTACTGCATCTTTACAACACTGCTTTTTAAAGGAGTCCCAATTTCATGGCTAGGAAACCCAAGTACAAAGGATACTAAGGATAAAACAACTATGTTAGGTTTTTTTCAGCATTTTCAACAATACTACATTTTTTAATCACCAAATAATATTTTAAACAGTTTTGTTTACATCCATGAGAACTCAGTGCTGCTGTGTATTTAACATATGGTGTGACAAGGCAGGCACTCAAAACATGAGGCACACAAGTTTAACGGCTACCTTTTGACATCTTGATTAAAGTGACTTACCCAAACCCACGTGTGAACGGTGTAGCAGATGCAGGAAGAGATTCCTGTCCGGCATTCAACTTCTATCAAAATGAAGCCCTATTTCTGCAACTGCTTGCCTCTTCCACTACTTTTCATTTTCTGAATCAAACAAATTAAGATTCTGACAGACAACAACCTGGTTCATAAGGCAGACTAAATGCTCTCCTACTGACTGTCAAGTCTATCCTGCACACTTCAGGAAGATGGCACAGCAGAAAGACGTTACTTCATTTTAAAAAATCACAGTGTTTATGAGTTAGAGGTTCTTCTACAAGTAAAGAAAGTTGCTGATGAATTTTCTCACATTTGTGTTTTTCTCATTTATCATGACATTTTTAGAAATCAAAATTCAGGTGTTGAAAAAGCTTAATCATTTTTTCTAGTGTAATTACACAATTTCTATTCTAGGTCTCAAGCAAAATTAACACCTTTGGCCTCACAAAACACAAAGGACAAGAATATGTGGCAGCAGGTGAAAGCTTATCTTTTGCATACACTTTCTGGGGCTCTGTTCCTCTTTATTCGTAGCCAGCTTCTCTCCCCACCCTTAAAAACATGGGACAGGAAAAGAGCACATCTATGGCACTGCAGTCAACTTTCTGCCCAAGTCTCTCTCAGAAAGAATTAACTAAAAAGGAGCAGCAGAGCTCCCAGGCAAAACCCAGGGTAAGAAAACATTAACATGGTAGACAATAGGTTTCTGGAAAACTGTTACCAAAGATGAGCAGATCATTTTATCAGCAATGTTTCCAAATGTGCTTCCTACTTAAGCAAACAACCAGCACTGGAAGTTTCAAATCAGACTCCAGAAAGTTATAGGCAAGTGAAAACAGAACATCATAACAGAAACTGCTGAGCTACCTCCTTTATTTTTCTCATCTAGACAACAGATATATATTAAATGTGCGTACAAACAAAAGTTAATCATCAATATAACCATAATTTTTGTTTAGAATTTCATCATATTTCAAGCCTTCATGGCTCTAAGCTAAGCTCTCTACTAGTCATTGTAAGAGAGGCAGGCCACACAAAACCACGGCATAGTCACGGACCACATTTCACTACAGCCAAAATGTAAAACACACTTCCTATTACAATATTCCTCATACCAAAATACAAGTGATGTCTCATTTTGTGCCCTTCCTATAACATCTGGACATAGAACTATCTCATAACATGTACAAATCCTGCATAATTGGGTATATGTGGGAATCACACACTACAAACTGTCTTAGAATTGGATTTTCCATTTCACTTTTTCAAACTATGTTCCATCCCTTAATGCTTTCCACTTTAGAACAGAATCTACTTCCCTAAATTTCCCACAGACCAAAAGCTTGAAAACATTTGTAATTTAGTACAAAAGAGCTACTTTTGACAAAATTAAAGGGTTGGGTATGGTTGGTGGTGTTAGGGCTTTTTTCATTGCATAAAATTTCAATATTGAAGTAAAAGGTTTGCTTGAAACACCAAAACAAAGCTAGGCAGTGTGCATCTCAATGTTGCTAAATGGACAGGAATAGAGCTGAATTTCTGTTTCAAAATAGAAATTAGTTTTAGACTCCTTCATGTGGATGTTTCGCTTTCAACAAATTGGCATTTTTAAACATAAAAAAATGCCATCGGAAAATTTCCAAACAGTTTCAGTACTGACTTAATAGACACATGCAAAATTTAATTCCTCTCTTTCTCTTGTCTGTTAGGAATTACTTCCAGACATGTTGTATTACCTCAGGCCTTCATCAGCTGCTTTTCAGTTGCAGAAACCTCTATATAAGTAAAAAAACTGCCTGCAGTACTACAGACATGAATATAATTTCATTTGACTTGGGACAGTCCTCAGTGGGCCACAACAGTCTATTTCAAAGAATAACAATTAAAATATAGTCATATTAAAAAAAAACAAACACACAACAACGAAACAAAAAAAAAAGCACACACACACACAAAAAAAAAAAAAAATCAAAAAACCCAAACTGACCAAAAACCCAAACCAACAATAACCATGCATAACATGATTTTTTAAAAGGAAGAAAAAAAAAATAACCTAAACCAAAACAACAAACCAACACACTTATAACTTCTGCTGTTCTGTGTGTTTGCAACTTTGATTGTAGAAGCTTTTACCAGATGCTAGGAAAGTTTTGCCAGGATGTGTTCACATGAAATGACTTCCAAAATAAGAGACGATCTGGAGGTTAATAAAAAACTACCACCTTTGTAAGTTTCCACAAATAATAAACTTAAAACATCAGATAATTTCCAGCTATCAGATATTTCAATACTCAATTTACTGCCGAGTTTTGGGTGTTTTTTTTTTTTTTTTTTTTTTTGGGGGGGGGGGGCGGTTCTAAGGCATATTCAGACAAATGGCTAAAGGAACTGTAATGGCCTTCTGGGACAGGAAAACTAAGGTTTCTGTAAAAAATGTTAAATTAATTTTTATAGTGATGCAAAGTCAGGGAAGGGTTGTTAAGGGATGGCCTCTTGCCACAGGGTGGAGTTTTGTTTTGGTATCCTTTTAGAGTCTGCAGGTGTTTGGCAGGAGCTGAAATCAGGGCCAGCTGTGATATTTCAGCTCCGATATTTCCCTCCCCATATTTCTCAGAAGTGATGCATCAGGGTGATGTCTTACACCTGATGTACTCAACTTGTGTGGTATGACTGTAACTGTTGGGGGGGTGGGGTGGGAAGGGGAGTACCACTGCATGGCTTTTTCATGTTGTTTTTTTGGTTGGGTTTTTTTGTGTTTTTGTTTTTTTTTTTTAAAGCTGACAACACTCATATAGTAAAATTCATCAACACAAATTGATTTAATCTGGTAAATCAGCAGCTAATAATTTATTAAACTGCCCATAATATCTCTGCATTGTTTTGTTGCTTCTTATATATGCCAGCTATTTCATCAAAGTAATAACTGTATAAGAACGGTGAAATAAATTACATCACAAAAAAGGGGAGGGGAATGTTTTACAGAAAACAAAAACCCTTCAGTTCCATCACTTAACCAGCAAAGATCTTTGTTCTTTCATACTTAGCTGCAGCACAGCACGTACCTGTTTTTGTTTTGTTTTATCTTTTGGGAGAATTTGAATAGTTTCTATTAAAAATGGTATTCTCTTTAAAGTTTGTTTTGTTTGGAAAACCTCAAACCACATTGTATTTCATACACATGTTCCACAGGGTATGTTAAATGGGACCATACTGAGGTCACTAGTAAGTTTTTAAATCGTTTTAAGAGCTCCTTTAATGTTTGTACTATTTTGGCCTAGTTAAAAGAACACTTTTGAAAAAAATAGCTTGAAGAAGTTGGACTATAAAAAGCTTCGTTAAAATAGTCTATACTGTATATTAAGAGTCTGTAAGAACTTTTACAAACATTCTTTCCTCCTTCTTGTTTTTAGGAAAATTGTTCCCTTAACTAGCGAATGTGCTCCTCTCTCTCTCAGCCATTTTATCCATGCATGCAACAGTACAGACATATATCTATCCACAGACTGATTGACTTAGCAGTACAAATGCCTGTGGTAGTCATTTTAACTTCACAAATGAATAAAAGGTTATAATCAGTGGGAAAAGTGGAAGTTTCACTCCATTCATGGAAAAAACAGTATCACCTGGCACTCCTAACTTACTAAGAAATTTCCTGTTTTTTGGCAGCTCACTTGGAGTATGATTGAAGCTGTTAATGACATTAACAAAATGTCCTGGGATCAAAAATGTGTTGGTTTATCTCAGTTTATAGAAGTAGTTATACAAACTACTCTTGGCCTTCAGAGTTCTGAGGTCTTTTTCATTAAAATAAAATTTGAAAGCACAACCTACCTGTAGCTGATTAAGTTCCATTAGACCATATTCATCATCTTCTTCACTTGCCTTTCCTGTCTCCTCAGACTTGCCTACGTTCCTCCCTTGTATTATTCCACCCCCCTCCAAGGAGCTCTCTCTTTGGTGGGTACCCACCCATTGCCCCCTTTGCAGTGTTGGTGACAGCCAAGCTGCCATATGCTTTGATGATTGCTGATGCCCATGCAGCACATCTTGGTCACTCATGGTGTGAGACTGCACTTCCAACGAACGACAGTTGCCTTATGGATATCAAAATCCACAGAGCAAATAGGAAGATGATGGCAATAAAATGAAGTTCAGTGGAATTGTGTTTAGATCCACTGCTGCTGGTAATGCCTAAAACGGAATAGGTTAGCAAAACCTACGTATTTCTATTAGAGGTAGATTAGGGATTGTCTATATGGAAGTATCACCATGTTTATGTTCTTCCAGAATCCTTGCAATGGTTGAGAGCAAATGAATATGAAAAGCAGATTACTGTGTTATGATGAACTAATTTTACGTCACACTGTTGGTACTTATTATATAGTATTAGTAAGTGAAGTTATTAAATGCAAGCCGAGTGACACGTTTCCTAGAAATGTATTTTCTGATTTAAACTGAGCCTGAACAAACCCACCGTATTATAATGGCAGCACTGTGAAGAATGATTAGAAAGTCATTGTACTTCATGACTGAGTTCAGCTTTACACATGAGAAAAACCTTGCTGCGATTACATATGTTCTTATTGGCAGGTGCTGGCTTTTTCCCTGGATCTCACAGTGCAGAGCTCACCTAGATTATGGATTCTCAGGTGTTGCTAGACTTCTTCCCTTGTCTTAGACATTGTCTTGGGGCACTGTCATGCTTTTTGAGGTTTCAGAAACCAAAATTGCAGATGGGCTTACAAAAGAACAAAGCTATACAGAAGTATGTGTGTTTATCCCAGACACACGCTGTCTATGCAGCAGCAGAAAGATGAACAAATGGAGGAAGACTGGGCAAGGTACAATGGGAAAAAAATACAGTTCAGAAGAAATGTGAAAGTGAAAAGCTTTGCTTGAATTGTCCATGAGCATCTAAATCCAAGCTATGGATAAGTGACTTAGGGCAATGAAGCCACCTGTGAAGCTCTGAAGTCCTCACCATCAAAATAAAAAATTGTGTAGAAGTTAGGAAAATATAATTAAGAGGCTGCACATGCTACACTCCAAATTGCTGCTCTGCTGGAGGGTTTCTCAGATATGTAAGGGTGGAGTGGAGGGTCTAATTTTATATAAGTGATGTAAAGTAAATCTCTTGCCATAAGAGCAATGCCTTAAATGTCAAAGCTTTTCCATGTTTCAAGAAAGAAGAGGGGGGAAAAATGTAGTTGGGTTGTTTAGGGTTTTTTTATCTCCCTCTCCTTGAACAGAACTACAACTGTGAGAAAATGCTTAAGGCGGCAGGCAGCTCCAGAAATGAAACAAATGTGTAACACACAGGATTGCCACAAATACTGACATTTCATTTCCAACAGTAATAAGACGACAGGGGCTGACTGCCACTTATTTCAGAGAAAGGGTGTAGAAAAGACAATGTTTTCAGGCAGTTTCATGGAGGAGGGGGCAGGGAGCTCCGTACGCCCCTTTATGGGAAAATACTTTGAAAAACCTGCCATGTGGTAGTATCTGACTGCAAAGCATTGGGGGAGCTTTTATGGATAGGCTATGTCAGATAATGACCTGACAGATAGATAGATATAGATAACTGGTATCAATTATAATTATTTTTATATATGTATAAATCATATTCCAGTGAATTCTAATAACAGCAAGGTAACCAAGATAACCCCTTTTCAGTTTGGGAGGTAATGGCCATCCCACAACATACTGTGTTTTAAAAAGCTGTCTCTTAAGGTGGACCTGACCTCTTAAAAATCTCAGCAACAACAACAAACAAAAAAGCAAAGAATATT
This sequence comes from Falco naumanni, assembly GCF_017639655.2. Classification (NCBI taxonomy): domain Eukaryota; kingdom Metazoa; phylum Chordata; class Aves; order Falconiformes; family Falconidae; genus Falco; species Falco naumanni. Next base: position 22,449,372 of record NC_054057.1, on the reverse strand, counting down.
TCTCCAATGTTGCCCCAAATACAGCCAAGTCAAGCACATTTTGAGTAAAATATATGTATGTTCTTCTGCATGTTCTTCAAAGCCCGATCTTAATCCCTGTGAAAGTTTTGAAGTGAAAAATTTGGCCCATGCATACTTCACAGCGTGGTACTACATCATTTTAAGAAGAACGAGCACATTTACTCAAGAACAAAAGCTTCTTTCCTTGCAGTAGCCTAAAAATATTATCTTATACCTCTAAAAGTATAGTAAATATATAATAAACATATTCCTTTATGATAGATTGTTTTGACTATTGTTCCTTCCCAAAAACTACAACTGTATCCACAATCCTGACAAACACTTATTGACAGTAGACATGGACACATACAAAATTGACTTCTTTTTTTTTTCCTGCCATGGTCAATCATTTTTGTGGTTACTCTCATTATTAGAAATTAATTTAAAGGAGATTCATCACACAACAGAATAGCCGTAAAATACTCTGTTACACTATTCAAGACAGCACAACGCAGTTTGTGTTGGGCCCTTTAACCCATCATAAGCCAGAGGGTGAGAAGGCAGCCAGAGATTAGGGAACATGCAGCCAGTATACCTCTACAGATAGTTAAAACAGTATCTTTATTTTTGAGTAAGTATAGACACAATTCAGTGAAAGACTTAAAATTTAAAATAAATAAAAAGCTGAAGTTTTCTTAGCCAGGGAAACCACCAGACCAAGAAAAGGTTAAAATCTTTCTGCACATTACTTCTGTGCTTCATTTTTCCATTTCCAGTCAAAAAGTTGCCCGTTTTCTTTCAGACAGTACAGATTCTTGTTATCCATACTCCATCCAGAAAAACAATTGCTTGTGGACAGCAAGAAAGGTATTTTCTGTGCATTTATCTGACAAAATGCAATTATATAATACAGTACAGTTTCTTTCCTTGTTCTACCAGTCACTTTGGAAAGACAGACTCCATATAGGACATGGAATACTTATGGTTTAAACTGTGTTGACTCTGTGTTCCCAAGCATGTAATTCGTTTAAGGACGTGTATTTATTTCTTATTATGCTGTATCATTGGCTTAAACTCAATCCACCATATAACTCTCAAACCCCATTTTTAAGTAGCTGAAATCAGGTCTGAGTGGCAGGAAAAGTGATCGTTACTCAGCATTTGTAAAACACATGTAATAACATATAGAAAAGGCTTGGTGAGAACCTACCTGAGGATCCGAGAATACTTGCTGCATGTTGTTGATCGGGCCATATGGAACTCCACTACCTTCAAAGAGCTGCAACCATTCCATCGTTGCTTTTTCTGAAAACCTAAAAGCAAGTAAGGAGCATGTGGTTTCAACTCCAGGCTTTCAGATTCAAAAGAACACGTAGCACATCTCTGTCTCTCACTGCTTTCATACTCTTCCCCACCGATTTCTTCCCGGGCGATGATTAACATAATGAAAATGTACTGCACGTGTTCTTTAGACATGCAAAACCCAAAGACATAGGGGGAAGAACTGACTTCTATTTCCATCTGATCATATGAAGAAATCCAGCAATGATTAGCGAAGCTAAATTTATCAGCAGTTTCAAATAAGAATCAATGGGTTTCCTCCAGTCTTTAATTACACCAATGTCCTTCACATTTGTTTTCTTTTATATACATATTTAACAACAAAAAGATAGATCTAATGTGGGTACGCATCTCACACACGGCACCACTCACTAAAAGCTGATGTCAAGCACCACACTTTTTCCTCCATTACATCCAAAACATACGTCAGGATTAATAGCCACATTTTCCGGTCAGATAACAACACTGATCGCATATATTTGTTGTACGATTGTATAACCTATCCTAAGGACATCCAGTTCAGCGTATATACACTGTGCCTACACCAGTGAACACAGAGCTCCATCTCTTCGTATCACATATAAAAAGCTCAGTTTATTTCTTTCTAAGCGTTCAACCCCATAACTGGTAGCACCACTCTACTTCCCCTCCATTGCTATATACTTTTTGTTTCCTCACCTACCCAGTACATGAACAAAACACTCTTGAAGCAATAGTGGTCACTAAGAGATGGTATTTTCTGCAGCTGTCTGGGATTCTGAATCAAAGGTAAAATTATATGGAGATTGTATCTTAAGTTTCATGAAGGAAAACCACACAGAGGTCTACCAGATTATTAGAAAGGAAAGATCTACTCCATGATATGCATAACACTGAAAATGAATTAGATGTGATTTCAAGACCTGATGGAAATGAAATTAATAGAAACCTTGACAAGGGACACTCAGTTACTGGTATTCTGTAGCTCACCAGTTTGGAGTTCCCTAAGCACTATCCAGAACAACATCAGTAACATTCAGCTTCAGCTCTAGCTTTTTATAATGAAAAAAACCCAACCCTTCATTTTCTGACAAAGTTAATAAAGAAAAAGCACAAAAGTTCCTAGATCAGTCCAAAGTCAAACTTTGCAAACTTCTGTTTGTAGATATGCAGGGATTGGCTGCAAAGTGTTTTGTGCTACTTTTAAACTTCAGAAAAAAAAACAGTGATGGTGACAAGTTACAGGTATATTAGCTATATGGCATACGAATGGATCCAAGCTTCACAGTTAATGTCTTTCTCCCTGTGCAGGAAGGAACAAGCTTTGAGTGAATAAATCCTGATACCCAATGCATTTTGTGCTCTAAATGGTTAAGAAAATGCAAGTTTAGCACCACTCTTCCTCAAAAATAGAAGCTTTACTCCTGCTGAAGACATGTGAAGTTAGCAAATAATACTAGTAGAATAAAAGGAACAATAAACCAGAAAAAAACAAAATAAAAGGCTTTAACAGTACAAAATGTATTATAAAATGAAGCATCACTTCCAAAGAAATGAAACATAATGAAGGATCACTTCTAAAGAAAACTGATACAAGATTATTGTGCTGTTCAGTTATACACTCCATTGAATATTACAGTTACTTCATGGTAAAGATGTAGTCAGCCGTAAAGATAACGCCACTCTTGGACACATTGAGGGTCTATCTAATTTAGTACTCTATTGCTGACCATACCTAGAACCAGGTACATTACAGGAAAATGGGGCGGGGGGGAAGGTAACTATAGAGAGGTAGAGAGCCTTCCTTTCTCAGCAACTGCAGCCATTAGGAAAGCATGATATTAATCTAACGTATAATTTGTATTTCCCTTTGGTACACTCTGTTGGGCAACACTTCTCATAATCCATATATCGTAGTTATTCATAGCTTTCTGTTACTAAGGCTTGGGGCTCAAACTACTGCACGGTGTAAACATGATCCACATAAATAACACCAATAACTGATGGGAAACAGTTTTTCATATACAACTGTGCTGTTCTCTGCTAGCAACTGAGACGCTTCTCTCCGGAAATGCTTCATAATTCATGGCCCACTGACTCCCTTTTTATAAATTAGAAGGTTCTTTTCAGCTACTACTTTTTCTGACACCTCAGCCTCCACTACCGTCTCGTTTCTAACGAAAGACAGAACACCTACAAGAGGACTCTCAGACTCAGCATTATAACCATGGTGCTTAAGACCATCACTTAGAAATTATTGTAATTCTTAATATTTGTTGCATCACTCCCCTGATCTATTAGTAATGAATAGGCCCTGCTTGTTATGTTCCTTGTACTTCTTTTTAAGAGAGAGTTTACAAATATGCCACCCCCACCCCCCCGAGTTTAAAAAAGCAAGTAACTTTTGGATTTAAAGAACCATCTGAAAAAGTAGTCTTTTCAACAGGAGTGGCAATTATCTACATCTGTATAATCAATACGCTACTTCCTGATGTCATAGTAAATATGAATAATATTTGAGGCATACCTTCTTCTTCAGTAACATTATTACCAGTGACTCAAAATACAGTGAAGTGAGAGCACGTTTTGCAAAATTTCTGTGGGGTATATGAATTTCTGAAGTTTTATCTTCTGTTTAGATTTTTCCTTCATACATCACAGACAGAAAATATTACCACAATTTTGTAGAAAACCAGTGATGTTCTGTTTTAAAAAATACTTATTCTGAATGGACCTAACAATTGCCTTAGTTTTACTTATTAATTTATTTATTGGTGGTTGGAGAGAATTCCCAAAAGCTTTAAACTCAATCAAAGGTGTAAAATACCACATTCTATCACTCTCAAAGGAGACATGTGGTATTTTCTCTTGAAATGTAAACCCTTGACCTAAATCTGATGTAGACTAGCTTCCTTTATTTGTGGTAAAAAGAAGCCGTTGAGAGCATATTGTTAAGCAAACTGTTTAAAAACAAAACAGATCACCAGCACTGACAATAAAGATCTATTATTCAGATTTTGAGAGCAGTAGCATGAAACTATTTGATTCATTCAGTTGTGGTTTATATATTCTAATATCTGTTGTACAGCATTAAGGGAGAAATATTGTTTCAAAATCTGATAAAAGATAAGGCATGTATAAAAAACTGTCTAAGTTTACCTCTCTGGTGTCAGCTACATGACCTGTATGCATCATTCCTTTCATCTACACATAATTTTTAATAGCACTTACACAAACAAATACCATAAGCTTTCCTTATAGTAAAGGGTTGATGTTTAGGTTTGTAGGTATGAATTGATATCATGCTCAGCACTCTAAAAATATCAAGTCAAGGCCTTCAACAAAATCTTCCAGGAGAGAATTTCAGTCTTTTGTTCTCTTGAAAATGGAAAGCTCTATCATCAGGAATTTACAAGGCCTAGCCAATCCTTTTCCCCTTAACAGTTATTTTTAAACTTTTTTCTATGCTTTGATATTGTCTTTAATAAATATCCTACTTAGTATATAATTTCCTTTTCTTAACTGAAAAAAATTGCAATGTCATCTGCTGTCCTTCAGTGGGGAAAAAAGTGATTTTTCTATACATACATAAAATCACTGATGGACACACATGCAAGGCTAAACAACAATTCATCTTCCAAACTGAAGCTAGTACAAAAAAACACCAAAGGCTGTACAGGATCTGAGTTCTGAAGCATGACACTTGCAAATGAATCTTTATCTGTCCATGGAACCTCATTGATACTCAGTGGCTGTAGGAGAGCTCGACCATGTGATTCACACTACAGCTTCATATGGTTCCAGATGAGTCCCTTTTCCATCTAAACCATTCAAACTGCTATAGATATAATCATACAAATGTCATTTAAATTGTCTGATTTATTTGTAGAATCATTTAAAACCTTAGCTTAGCTTTTTACAGTTATTACCAGTATTTTAGAAGTTCAAAAGAATTTGCTCTTACTGTACTAGACTTTGGCATGAAGCTTGGATGCAGGCTCTTTCCAAAAAGTACCTCTGAAAAAAGTATATGCACCCCAATGGAGAACAACCCCATTCCCAGGATCTTTACTGCAAAGCCTGTACTAAAGCTTACTTCAATAAGAGAGGTAGTAGTTCCACAATGCCTTATTTGCATTTTAAGCAGTACTCTAAGCCACCTCTGCACTAAATTACACAGCACCAATGAAATTACTGAGGTTGCAATGTTGAAATGAGGCATCAGATTCTGAAACATTTAACATTGAAGATATTTAATGCTTAAACAATATTATAAGAAGAGAAAGTGTAGCACAAGCTGTGGTAATTGTAACGTTATTTCATGGGAAGAACTCCAACTAAATGTATTTTTCTTCAATTCGTAAATCTAGCAGTCAACATTAAATACAGTGTCTTTCATTTAAACTACACACTCAGTAAATTAATAAAAAAACATTACAGCACAATGTAAGAAATAACCTCCAACAGTCCAAACATCAAATAGAAAGGACTTACACCTTATATCCTTACACAAACCACAAGTGTAGTTTTGCTTCTTAAAACTCAAGACCTAAACCCCCTTTCTGCTTTCTAGCAAATTCTAATTAGAAAGAAAAAAAGAGAGAATGGATCATTGATTGCAAAAATAGAGTATCTGCTTGACTTGCACAAGTTGGATGAAATGGTTTTAATGAGTTAGAAACATACTCAAGTTCTATTAAAATTTACAAAGTTTCTCATCCTGTTCATTATTGATGCAAACTGTGTTCCTTTCATTATGAAATATTCTGTTATTCAATGAAATAAAGACTTCTAAAGCATGAATGAACCTACTTTGTGTGCATTCTTTGCATATATCCCATTTTCCATGTCTCCTGGGAAACCTTCAATCATTGCTACAACTTCTGTGGAAGGGCATCCATGTTTCCCTAATGGATAAAACCATCCAATTCCACACAAAGTTTAGAACTACTGAAGCAAAATACTGCTTTTTTTTCTGTAGGAGGCTTATGGCAATTAAATTTGCAGAAGTAATTTGAACAGCTAACAAATGCAGATGGAACAGTAACATCTAGTAGTAGCTTTTTACATGCAGTCAATCACAAAAACCTCCTGTGTTGTTGCTAAAGTCCACAATAACATTTTTGTGTTTTCTAGCATAACATGAGTTTGCGTTATGGTTTTTGCACTGGTTTTCTCTATCAACACTATATTTACTTCCAAATACCTACAATATTTTCTCTCTCCAGCACTAATCATCTCTTTAATGGTAGTTAACTCATTAAAATAGTTTGTACAGTTTCTTACAGTAGCATCTATGGAAGACACTATACAAAATAAAAGTAATAAAATATACTTATTTGGAAAATTCAAATAATGGATCATTATCCCTTAGTGTACAGTAAATATGCAATTAGAGTTTTCAAAATGAATACTATAGTATTTACTCAATAGTCTGTAAGCATCTCTGTGTTAGTGTCTAATTAGTCTCCTCTTGGTTATTGATTAATCACTCAGCAAACCACAACAGACTCTTGAAATCTTCAGGGTCAACGTGATTGTACTGACATGTTAGGCTGATGGATACGTCAACTACTTTAAAAGATGTCACATTTAGTAGATTGTAAGTGATAGCTACATAAAGTACAGTCCAGATATTTGTAGGTACCACAAATCCACAGCAGAACTTGTTTTATATTTCTGTACACTTTAAATATTTTTACCGGTTTAAAAGATGTATTAATAAATAGTTCACCTTTACGTGCAGAACTTGTGCTAGAGAAAAATGAACATTCATGTTCCTTTAAGAAATTTTGCACGCTGTTTTAAAACCATAAATTAATTTTAAGAAATAGCATAACAGAGAGCAGAAAACATATCCAGATTGTAAAATGTGTTTCTTATGGCTCCTGAGTAGTAAAATCCAGCATGTTCCAGAACTAGTTCTTTTTGGATTCAGATAAGATTAGACTACGCACATTAGAAATGTGCTCCTTTCCTCAAGCCTTTCTTTTTCTCATATAAGCAGAAGGACTTCAACTTCTATAGTTTGGACGAAGGAAGCACAAATTAACTGAAAATCAGCTAGGTAAACACACATCAGTAAAAGCACATTGAGAATAATGGAAAGCTATGTTGATTTTTTTGCTGTTCTTTTAATTACTAAAGGGAAGTAAAGAGCTAACAAGGGTCAGGTCAAAAAGCTCATTCAAAAAAAAAAAAATCAGTGAAAAGATCTCCCTTGATTTCAGCAGCCTTGTAGCCAGTAATGTATGTCATCACAAAAAAGATAGCAAATTCCTCTTCAGGAAGGACCTTGAAACTTCACAAACGGATGAAAACACTTAGAGGCTATTAAATGGTGAGAAAAGAATAAAGAAAATACACATTAGCTTACCCAGTCCAAAAATCAGATGTCTGAGATATTTTGGATGGACCTCAGCTACATACACGGAAGTCAACATAAAACTACCAACAACTTTAAACGAAGCTTTTAAAGGAAACTGTGGCAGTTCAGCAGCTGATGCCCACACAGCTCAACCATCTGTCCCCTGATGGTGAGGTGGGTGACCGGGGAAAGTAAAACTCCCAGCTGTGCCACAGTGAAGTCAATTATCTTTCAACCTTCAGACACCTGTGTTGTGGAAGCAGTAAACAACCAGGTGCTCATTCCCGTAATGTTATCAACGGGGACTTCAGTCTGCAAGGCTCTTGGTTTAGAAAAAGAAATGGTGGGGATGGGGCAGGAGATTTACAGAGACCGGGTATGTCTCAACAAGTGTGAATTTAACAGTGGTCTTCATCAGGCAAATTAAACATGTTTACAATACGCTTTCCCCTTTAGGTGCCCTCCTCTTCTGTTACGAGGTGGAAACAATTCAGAAACGATCTCATTAACTGAGGATCAGGTTCCTCTGTGCTTCCTTCCTGCTCATTCCTTTTCCACTCACACTTACATATGCAACATGCAGCTGTAGCACATTGTCAAGAATAAGGGCTTTAAAATTTTAGTGCTAGGAATAGTAGTTCTACTCTGAACCGTTTCCAGCCCCAGCACTTCTGATTTTAAGTCTACAATAACTCAGTTATAATTGCAGGAGCACTAATCATGACGAATTTATGTGTTCTTCATTGGCTGAGCTGCTTCACTTTAAAGGCTGAGGGCACGTCTGCTATTCCCTTTCCCCCTGCACTCATACGAACCCACACGCTATGTTGCGTTTACAGGTTAATTTCCCAAAGCACCTTGGCGTAGGCGTTGAGCTGCGCTGTCTTAAAATGTGCCTGTATTACTGAGGTGCAGGGTAGAATTAATATTCAACTTGTGGGGTAATTTCAGGAAGGAGGTCAACAGATTAAGCACCCTTCCTCAAAGCTTCTCTTAAAGTAGCATCACACCAGCTTTTGCACAGATGCATCTCAAATTTCACACGCATGCTATATATTGTATGTCTTGATGCCTGTATGCATATATATACATATGTATGTATATATACACATACAAAATAATCCACATTGTGCCTGGTACAATTCTGTTCCAGAAGAAGCAAAAAGAAAAGTGGAAGGGAGGCAGGGTGGGGGGACACGCAGCAATTAAAACTTGGTTCTCTTGCATAGATGTACATCTCACTCACAAACGAGAGGTTTCCACTGGAAACGTAAAAAACAGAGTGCTCTGTAGTCTGTCAGTTCTCACATGAGCTGGGAGTCTCAGGGGCCTCGGTAGTAGCCATTGAACCTGACCTCCACCCAGGTAGGGTCATTTTAAATTTGGCTCTTGGCACGCACCCAAGGCAGGCAGGCATTCAGACGCAATTTGCTTTTGTCAGAGTTTGGCCTTGTTGTCTTTGGGGGGAAATGTAACCTCAATAAAAGGGGAAGATACAGAAGGCACCAAAACTTCCTTTTTTGTAAAGCAAATATAGTAGATGTGCAAATGTCAGCAGTGGGGGAAGAGAGAGGAAGTAAGAAGCTGGGGGAGCCATAGGAAATGGAGGAAAATGATGGGGACAGGAAAAAAAGACCACAGCAGGGAGAGGACCAGAGGTAGGAAAGGGACAACATCACCAGTAGCAAAGCAAGTACAAAATATTCCATAGGACTATGTTCTTCTTCCCTGTGAATATCCTATGACTTAGTGGTCCTTGCAGCACTGTACTTATTCCCCCACAAAAGACAGAACTGACGAATACTCCTCCTCTCAAGACATATGGGACGGGTTTTTGTAATTCCCTCCTCTTGCCCCAGTGTGAGAGCTGGGTCTCCTGGAAGCAGCATACCACTCCGGAGTGGTCTACTTCCCAGTCGCTTTTATCGAGATCTGACAATCTCTGTGGATGTAAGAATTTATCCTCCCATACTGGATCTCCCCCCTGCCCCCACTTTCATGTGTGCCCTTACAGGGGGAGTTGAGATGTTGTAAGGAGACAGCAAGCTGGGAGCTAAGGATAGATGTGCTTCATTCTTCATTTCTGTCAGGGAAGACAGAGGATGAGGAAATTCTTCCTGAAATGGAGTAATTCGCACCTCTCGGAGCTGTTGTTTCAAGCTATATTTATGTCTCAAGCCATATACATCTCCATCTTGCATTCTCACTCAGCTCTGGACATCCGACTGTGATGAATAGGTCATTTCACACCTTTCTGAAAAGTCTTCTGTTTAAAGGTCAATTTCTTCTAAGTGCTATATAATCCCCATGCTTATCTAACTGCCTTGAAATCTGGCATGGTTACTGCAGGTGGTGAGTAGAATTACTGACCTAAATTAGAGGTCATTTGAGTCAAGAATTCCCAAGATACAGCCTTTTTTTTAAAAAAAAAAACAGCATTCCTTAACATTGACCAGTTGTACCAATGTTCCTTTTGTGCACACATCTAGAATAAAACTGTGGTGAGCATGTCTCAATTTCTTAACATTTACCCTAGCAAATGAAAGGCATCAACTGTCTCTTTGATATTCAGAGATCAGACATTTTTAAAAATTTCAGCTACACACATGCAGCAAATTAAATGCTCAAGACTTCAGGGAGTTCCTGACCCTTTGAGTAGGTCTGAACATCTTCTATTCCTCAATAAAACCTAGCAAATCCTTTTCATTAAGAGAAGGAGGTTAAGAATCCTTCTTCATGCACTTACTAAGTGCTCAGAAGTTAGACTGAATTGCAGTTAGCTCATTTTGAAAATTAAGAAAAATAGGAAAAGGTAAGTCACACCTTGAAATAGTTCAAAAGAGATAAGAGGAAGGGGACAGGTTAGATAGGTCAATGGAAGCCTACTCTAGGCTCTGGTGGCACCTCAGCTTAATAAGATTATAACAGCTTCAACAGCTTGGGGAAAAAAGTGTGCATGTATCTACCGTGCAAGAGCAGTGATACATGCAAGCAACTGCAGGGTACCAAGTATCTTAAAATAAAACCTTTAAGAAAAAAAAAAAAAAAAGAAAAGAAAAGAAAAGAAAAGAGTACCAAGTGCTTAAAATACCAATGACTTGGTGGAAAAGGAAGGATGTATAAACTGAAAACGGCAGTGAAGAGGTTGGGGAAAAGGGAAGGAAACAAAACTATATGTTTCCTCTCATGTGCTTCTAGTCACCGCAATTACTGTTGAGATGCTGACACAGACCATATCCGTGAATCTTTTCACTGTCCTTATGAGCATCAACACTCTCAAAGGATTCCACTACAAGACCATAATTTCCATTTATGTTTCAAAGCATAATCCATACTTCCATACCAAAGAGAAGGAACATTTACGAATCACTAGATTCCTCTACACAGGTGCAATTTTTTACTTGCTTTTTATTGCTCAGCCTGGCACAGCAAACAAGTTTGCTGACTTTTTCCACTGCAACATCACTGCAAAAAAGCTGCTTTGCCTCAAGTTGTATGCAACCTGCCTGGCACAGCATCAAACTGAGACATGGATGAATGGCTGACTTAATCCTTAAAGGACTTTCATGTGTCTTTTTGACTTCCACCACACAAAGGAGGGGCTCATATCAACATAAGGGACTGTAGTAGAATATATGTCAAGAAAATCACAACTCTTCTAAGCTGCTCCAGCTCATTTCTCTACAAATTCATTTTGAGGTGGATAGCAGTGCACATATAGCAAGTGAATGGAAGGGTCTGCAGGTGTTTCTTCCCAAGTAAGGCACCTTAGGTTTCATGTGCTGGAAGCTGCAACGCTACCAGGCAATCAGTGATTTAATTAAGGTATTTTTCAGTGAAATTCTGCCATTACTATTTTGTCATTTCCCTTCATTTCTCAAGGGTTGAGATTTTTCAGCACTGAGAAGCTATTAATTTAATTCTCTAAGTAACTTAAAAAATGAAACACATATAATTTTACAAACAACTGTGCATTAGTGAACAAAAGCAAAGTTACCATGGAATGCATACGGAAACATATTCAACCTCCATTAGAATGCCAAAGGTGTTTGTTATTGTCAGCGTTTTAAAGCAGAATGCCAGATGAATTCAAAATAATATGACATAACAAAATACTATTGGAAATGTCTGCTCCAGAAGTATGCATACAGTCACATAATGTGCATACATGCACATAAATTACACAGAAATTCAGCCTGAACAATGCTAATAAAACAGAACATAAACTCTGACAAAAAGACCTAAAGCAGTAATTGAAAGAGCAATGAGGTAATCTGATGAACTAATAGCTACAGATCTAAAAAAAAATAATAGAAATCTGGCAATTCATTCAAACAACTGTTGCTTGAACTTTTATCTTCTTATTCAGATATTGCTCATAAAAAGAACCAAAATACCTGCATTCAAAATTAACCACAAGCAACAAGCTAGTAAGTAATTTATCTGTGGATGCCAAACAGCATTCTCATAAAGTACCAAAGTACATCAGATAAATGCCACATTAAATGAAATTAACTCCAAGCAATCAGTCAACATGAACCACTTTGAAACTAAGGCTAAGTGTCAAGAATGTAAGAGCTCAAGAATAGGTCAAAAGGTAACTATTCCCTTTCAAAGGCTTAAAACTTATAGGATGAATAGGTTCATCTGTGCTATCACAATAAATTTGTTATAGGAAGGCAAGTGAAAGACAAGTTCCAAGAGCTAGTCACGAACAGTTGTACCATAATTGTTTGAAAATTCAAAGTTACCTAGTACTTCAGTATTTCACTGGGGGCAGAACATCTGAAAATGGACAGGTAAGACACAGGCAAAAGTGCAAGTGCACAGAAAGAGGCAAAATCACTTTCTGTACAGTCTTTAATGCAGGGTGATTCTGGTTCTCAATATCCAATAAATGTGTGGGGCTGAGAAGATGAGGAGGGGTGTGCTACTGAAACTCTTCTCAGATGGAATGAAAATGGGAGGCATCTGACTTAATGCTCCTAAAAAAATACCAAAAATTGCTTGAATGACAATTGTTACACATTTGTTGACAAAGACTCATACAGTTCAAGTGTCAAAACAATAGTGTGCTGTTTCTTCAATCACTGACAGCAGTAGACACACTGTCTCTTCTGCTTACCCCTTGAAGTATGAAGTGTTGCCACCTTTGGATAGCTTTACACTGATCAGGTTTTTCCTTATGTTATAAAAATTTATCATTGCCTCCATTAAACAGAAGAGCATTCCACAGAAATAAGGCCTTCTCAAACAGAATGAGGAAGATAACTAAGCTAGTTTAATCTCTCAAATAAAGGGTTCCTGAGCCTCCTCTTAAATAATTTTTAATTAAAGTATTTAATAGGACGATTCCCAAGTAGAATACTAAGCACATATTCTTTTGATTTCCAAAGGATTGATCCAGGGGGAATTTGGGGCACAGAGCACCACAATACAGAACCAGCAGTGAGGGAGTTGCATCAAGCGAAACTCCCTTGGATACAGCAACTCTGAGTGAAAACTTTAAAATGCCAGTCACAGTAAAGCAAATGGTGCTCCAAGCATTTTATTTCCAAGAGTTACACTCATCCAGGAAAGCAGAAAGCACTGGTTGTTTCGCTAAAATTCAAGTTAATGGTTAAAAATAAATTAAAATGGTTTCTGAAAACTTAAATCTGTGGTTTGGCTTCTTGCTGACCCACACTAAAGTCTGTGTGCACAAGGCAGTGTACTTAACACCAATAAGAGTTCTCAATATTTCTTTTAAAAAATAAAGTATTTCAAAAGAATGAAGTACAATTTTTACATGATGAGAGTTTCTTGTACATGACTATTTGTATTAACAGATTAAATGTCATTTCTTCCCTTGTAATTAACTTACCTGGCTGACAATATGTCAATAAGCTCTTTTCTGTTCTGGACTCTGAGTGTATTAGTTTTGTATCTGGAATTCTTACTAACTTCAGTCAAATTCAGGATCTAAGTAAAAACAAAGGTGAGTAAGAAATGTGCTTGGCAGGAGATATTTATATAGTTAAGGAAATTCATTACCGATTTAAGATAGCTTTCCAAAAATCCCCACTTCTCATTAATCTTTTAATATGGATTAGGAAATTAAGACAAGATAATGCCTCCTGGTTAATGTTACATAACAAGTACAGAAAAAGACAGAAATTAAACTGAAGATCCAAATCTTAGTTTATAGCTTTCACCATTAGCTAGGAGAAATTATTATTGTACAACACAAAAAAGTTTGTAAGTTATTACCATGCGATCTGTGGATTATCCTGCACTAAAAGTTACATGTCACAGAATAAGAAATATGACTGTACTTCATATCCTAGAATGAGAAAAAGCTATGTCTAAGAATATTTATTTCCACTTCAGTAATTTCTGTCAAAAAAACAAACAAAAAAAAATAATGAAAAGGTGCTTTTCTATTAAAATGCCATAGTTTTTCTTTATGATTTCTTCCAAAAAATAATTTAAAAAATGGTGGTATAACCTCTAAGAAAGGAGAAATATATCTTCGATATGTAACTCCCACCTGGCACATTAGAAATGTAACCATCATGCAAAGACAATGTGTATTATACTATAAAGGGAATTAAACGTGGGGAACAAGTCTTAGAATTTTGTAGAAGCATTTATGAGACAGAGTAGATGTGTGGACAATCAATACTTACTACACAATTTATCTATTTATGCTACATAACATAAATAAGCAGAATGAGTTGTGCTTTCTAAATACAATAAAAAATATCCCAGTAACATCAGCTACAGAGGGAGGCAGAATAGAAGCTTACAAAGAAAGAGACCGTCACATATTCTTCATGTACTTGTACTCACTAACACACAGCCAAGATCAATTTGTCTTACAATGAGTCCTATAATCATTCTATAACATGCTACATTTTGTTACAGGGCCATTTCCACGATGGCTTACAAAAACCAGTACTGGCTCAGTGCTGAAGTCCCTATAGCCCATCATCTTGTATCTGCCTCTGGCTGAGTGCGGATGCTTAGGAAGAGCTTAAGAACAGGGCCAGTACATATGACATTTCCTTAAAACCCATCCAGCCTCCAGCCTTCTTCAGATTAGGGCATTTCAGAGCTGGAGCTGTTTTCTACGTATTTAGCCATCCTCAATGGAGTTTTGTTTTATTAACACATTCAATTGCTCCTTTAATCCATATGCCTATGTACTACCACATGTCAGTGATAAATAGAATGGCGTCAATCTCTCTGATGGTTACCTCAAATGTAAACTTCCCCTAATTCCCCTGAGATTGGTTCACACCAAGGCCACTATCATTTAATGTCTCCTCGCTTCACTGGAGTGAATAAGGGCATGGCTTCCCTTCTGAGTGAAGAGCTGTTGATGGCATAAAACCATTAGCAAAACAGATACCTAGAGATATTCAAAACAGATAATCACCTTTGATGTAGTTGTCATCTGGTGACAAAACTAAATATGGAACCTGAGGTATCAGTAAATTATTTTGAACAATGGCTGTATTATGTAACTTTTCTGCAGATTTTTATCTACAAGGTAACACAAAACACCATCTAGCATCTTCCATCAACAATGCACAGCACATTTTCTTTTCCTTCAATGTTTATACAACCTAATTTATGAAAATCACTAACACATCAGAATTCAGTTTCAGGAAATGTTCTTCCTTTCCTATCTGAAAGTGTAACAATAATATTGGTACCCCCTTAAAATTATCTCTCATTTTAATACTGTTATTTGGAGTTACAAATCACTGCTTTATAGAAAAAATCATGCAAGGTTGTTCAAAATAAATGATAGTGAATATTTATTTATGAGAGATTAAAAAAACAAGAAATTAATCAGAAAACTTTCAGGTTCCATTTGATGAGTTAAATGAAAAATTATTATATGGAGTTGCTCACTCTTCTGTTTTAATTAGCATTACTGACTTCAGCTTTAACTTAATGTCCACCTGTTGTAAGGATGTTTCTATCTCTGTTCTTCTTAATCTTTTCATGACTAACAAATGCAGCTTTGAGAACTTATTCATTAATGTCCCATTCAACTTTTTGCATCACGCTGCCACTGTTATTTTATTTCACTGTGATCATTTGCAATGAAACTGCTGTTCTCCATTTTGAGGCCTCCTTCAAGCTCTAAGGTGCACATTCAGAATTCACGCTCTCTGTGTTTTGTCCCACCACACTAGCAAACCTATTTGTACTCTCCTTTGCTGTACGCAAAAGTTCAGCCTTCTGAAGATTCCTGCCCAGTTTTCCCATTTATACCAAAGCAGCCACACAGCAGGGCATGCTTTTGTAACGCTCGACCACTATGAAATGCACTTCAGCCAGCAGTGTTATAAAGTTTTTCTGCATTTATCCAAGTCCCCAAACAAGCTACAGTTAGTTGTCATTGAATTTGAAAATATCACAGTGAATTATTCTAGGGGTTTTTTCTTTCTCCTTGCCTGGAAAGATATGGTTGAAGCAGAAAGTTTGCAATTGTTTACAGCTTGAGCCAGCTGTTACATCTCTAGAGTACGTGTCTTCAGGGCACCAGCTTCCATACAGCATGTATTTTTAGCACCATCTCATCTCAGAAAGGTTCTCTAATGGCAATTCCAAAGTTTGAGTTTGCAGTCTCTGTATTTACAGGGTGTTGCAAGCCTTCCTGTAATAAAGTCCCCTTCTCCTTTACTGGCTCTCCCCCTTCACGATGTTTGAAGTTCCAAATCACCTTTGACTTAGCACAGAGCGCACCTCCAACGGGTTCCACAGCATTCCACTGGCTTCCACATCACACTGCTTCTGGGCAATGTAACGGCCCAAATCCATACTTACAATAACTCGACAACAGTAAAAAGACTGTTCTTTTTAAAAACAAACACGATGACTGGTTTATAGAAAAATAACCATTACCTGTCACAGCACTATCAAAACTAGCCAGCTGCAACAAGGCTTTATCATCACAACCTTTTCACAAATAAACTTTTCATACAGTCCAGACAACTTGTCATTGAACTATTTTCTTTTTCTTCTTAACATTTCATGCCTTATGTATTTAACAATCACCACAACCTTTTCACAAATAAACTTCCCATACAGTCCATACAATTTGTCCCTGAACTCAAACACATATTCTTTCTTCACTTTTATCTTGGGCTTTTCAGCTTCTGGGGGTTTATCACCTTTCTTCTCATCTGCTTTCTTGACATCTGGGCTTTTGTTTTCTTCGGAGGGGGGTTCTGATAAGCTTATAGTACCTCGTCCTTTCACCTCCTGGGCCACATCGGACAGTAACCTGAGTGAGCTTGCAGCAGCAGATTCAGAATACAGCACTAATACATTACTTTTAACAAGCTTCTCAACATCCTCATGGTTGCCCATTTTTTCTGTGAGTGGATACACCTTCAACGAGCACATAAATGCCAGCAAGAATATCGCCAGGCTAGGCAGCAGCAGCAGCAGCGGCAGGAGCCTCCCGTGGCACCGCGCTGCTCCTGCACCTTCCCCCGGCACAGCCATCACCGCTGTCAAGCCAGACCCACTCTGGACCCGCCACATGGGCCGCTGCCACGTCTGGCCGTGCACTCCGCTGCTACCACCCATTACCCTCAGTCTCTTGGCTCCACGGCAGTCAGGCTTCCTTCTCTTTGATCCCAACCGCTCACCTTTACCGGTGTCTGATCTGGATCCCCAGGCTCTTCCCGCCTATCTCAACGTGATCTGGATCGCAGGCTATCCCCGCCTGTCTCGTCTACATTGGGCACCGCTGTCACCACTCAAAACTTCCAATGTCCCTCGGCACAGCCATCACTGCTGTCACCGCTCATTAATTACACTCAGTGTCACAATCTGATGGTCCTGCGTTCAAGCCTCACACAGGGCAGCAATTGTCGCAGCACTATCAAAACTAGCTGGCTGCAACAAGGCTTTATCAATTACCCAAAACTGGAACTATTTTTTCTGGGTTTTTAATCCCTTTGAGTGCAAGCAATCATCATTTTCCCATGTTCTGTACCTCCTACTTTCAATTCTAAAAATACCAGAACACCATTATAAGGATGAAACAAAAAATCACCAGCCTGCAGACTAGGCCAATATTCACCTCCCTCAATTCTAGTCCTACAGATTCTGAGGTAACACAAATCATAGAAACATTGCCTCATCTTCTGGGGTACCATCCACTCTCTACTAATTAAAGAGGGCATATGTAGCAAAAAGTCACACCGTAAGTCTTTCAGGTGCATCCTAAAGCGAGGTGAATGCATGGTCTGAATTTTTAGTGCTTTCTGGCTCACACCATGGTGTCAGCCCCTACTGAGCCATATCTTCAGCTCTGCCTTGCTCAAGAATGGCAGGATGACCAGTGTTTGGTACACAATTCTTCAGGCAATAAAGCACCAAGAAGACATTCACAGCTGTGTACTGGGGCTTCCTGGAAAGATTCCCTTTATGAGACAATGAGTCTTGGATAACACTGTGTTGCGGCAGGTAGGCATTCAGTCATTAGTCTTCATTCACATTAAGATAATGATCGCACCGCAGTGACTGGACGCCTGTTTGAAGAAAACCCACTGAGCAAACTTAGATGAGGTTAACTGGTTACTTACTGAGAGATTGGATTCAAGCAAGTGAAACCAGACCCCTCCAGACAGCAAGGTGGGGATACGTACCCCGAATGGTACTGAGAGAGAAGCACAACAGCACTGCCTTCTTACTGCATGCTCCAGTCATTAGTTGTGAACATCCATGGCAATGTGAAATGTCTGACATGAACATGAACAAATGCAGAAAAATAATTCTCAGTTTCCTGGGCGTGATTAATTTAGGTTAAGCATCCAAGTTCCCAGAGAAAAAACATAACGGCAGGAGAAAGGTAGAAATCCAATTTTTAAAAATGCTGCCTAATGCTATACACAAAACTTCTCTTGTCCCAGCTTACATGTTACTAGGGTCTTTTGTCTGGAACTTTGCTACACTTCACTTAGAATATTTTTTTCCCTACAACCTCTTCTTTCTCTTAAAATGTTTTCACTGTCCAGGGGACAGCAATGCCACATATTAAAACAAAAGGAAAAGAGCATGTGAAAAATCCAAAATTATTTTACAACTTTCCAAGCCATCCCCTGTGAAAAAAGAATTGCCAGCATCATGTTCCTTCAGTCCAAAATAATGAAGATACCAGATTTTGAACGCAGCTGTCCTGTTTGAAGATTTTTTTTCTTCAACATTGTACCTCTGCACCACTCCAAAGTCAGCCCACAGCCCTGTAGTATTTCTTTTCTAAGAAGTCTGCAAGTTTCTTTGTGAGCACAGACCAGCCCACACTAGTGTTCAGAAGGACAATGCACTCGGCTGATGATTAAAGTGGCCCAAGAACCATCCATCCCATAGTCTTGCCTTGTGAATAGCTGCGCCTACCATGTAGTTTATGGAGAAACAATGTCACGTTTCTTTCTGAAAAAGGCACCAGTGTGATTTCCATGACATTCACCATTCCAGAACTGGGAAGGTGTTAGCTTGTTCGTTTTTTAGCTAATTAGCTGTGCAGTTTCAGTGACTTCAAAAGGGGTTCAGCACCTACAGATTTGGAAATCGAGGTGTTCTGAGTACAGAAACAAAGCACAGAACACAAATAAGTCCCCTAAACTACCAGCCAGAAACCCAGGGTTAGAATTTATATGCATAACTTATTTTCACCCCAAAAAAAAAAAAAAAAAAAAAAAAAAAAAAAGGAGGGGGGTAATTAAGAAGCAATCAGTAATTATTTTCCTAGTCAGAACGGAAATTATTAGACATTTCTGTACCATTGCCCAACATGCCATTACCTTGCACACAGTGACGAACTGCTGATCATTTCCAGCTCCCACCACAAGGTACCCATCCTTGGTCTTAAAAGCCTGGAAGAACAAAGATAGGTGATAAGCTGTAGCTAAACTATAAAGTAGTAGCACATCTTAGAGCAAAAATTTTATACATAATGTTCAAATTACTTCCTTAAACATTTCCATTCAGACCCAGTCTCTAGTTCTATAAAAGTGGCTCCAAGTCACCCACAAGGATGGATGCAGCCCTTTTGATTTCTAGAGTTCTTCTAGAGTTGAGAATTTATTATCTTGGTCAAGAGTTTATTTGCTAAAAAACACGTCTTGAAACAGCCTGAAACTTTGCAAATGTGTCCCATGCTCACAAGGATGGAGAAGGATTTACCAGGATAACACTTACTCGCCAGGAGTTATTTATTCATCTTCACTCTCAGCCTGACTGAGAGCAGACAGCTGCACTGAGGTGTCACAGACCCCGACCAAAGACGCAAGAAAAAAATGATTGCCAAATAGTAATGACAAGTTAGGGATTCTCAGGGGGAAGAAAGGGATAGGCTGCACCTTTCCGGTTCCTCAGCTAAGATTAACCTATCTCCTTGGTCAATGGTCTCAAGATCAAGCTCCTGGAGAAAATGGGACTTCTTTTCCAGCTTTGAGGATTTTTTTTTCTTTTGACTTCATTACAATGGCCTTACTGGCACATTTCATGTTGAACAGAACATTTCACTGGGTAGGACATAACTAACCACCTTTCATTTCAGTCTAAAACATCTCCACCTAGATTTTCATAGGGGAAAACAAAATAAATCTGTAATTGGTATCATCCTCAATTTTTACCACTGTGTCAGGGCATCTTCTAAAATTGGATAATGCATGTGGATTCCCCTTTCCTCCACACCTCTCCCTTCTACAAGTTTCAGTCATACATTTTACAAACACAGTTTTAGGAAGCATTTGGGAAAAATTATTTCAGTATTCATTTGACTTCAGTACAATAGGCCAGCACAGGCTGGTAGCGCTAATGGTGACAAGGCCTGGCAAGACTTTCTTGCAGAGAATAAAACTCATCTTCAATTCACAGAAATCAATTTTTCTATGAGCTATAATGTCCTGATCTAAAGGTATGAATTCTTACTGGAAATTTTGGTTACACAACACACAAATACAAGCCCTGGTACAGGAACATTTTGATAATAAAATGTCTTCTCATGCTACTGTGGCTTATTCTTCACAAACAGGAATACACTATTCCAACTTTCAATCTTTCATACAAATACAACTACATCCACACTCTAATTATTTTACCATCTGGTATAGTCAAAGCTTTAAAATCATATGTGGAAAATCATGTCCACTGAAATGCAAGTAACTGTATGTCATAGTTAGGATATCACTCGTTTGCTCTCGCTGTTTCATTTCTTGTCAAATTGTATTGGACAGTGATAAAGTTGAGCTGTTTATTTTTCACACATTTAATTAAGCATTTCAGTCTAAGATTCTTAGCAAACAAAGATGAAATTCAACAAATATTTAGTCCCAAGCATGCAAAAAAGTCCCACTGACTTGGCCCCAATACAGTAAAAGTCTAGAAGAACACATAATATAAAGGTACTGCACATTCATGCTCCAAAAAGGAAAATGGGGGAAAGAATAAAGAAAAGAAAGTTGTATATGAATGCATAAACATTTTTAGATATACCTGTTCATGCAGATTTCTGTCTAGAACAATCATGACAGAGCCTGGTGTAATATGTAAGACACAACACACACACCACACAAATAAATGGCTTTTAGTAGGAACAGTTATGAACTAAAACTGTCAATATAAACTTACCCCCTTTAGTCACAGGCAAGATCTGTTTTCTGAACACCCTGCCCAAGTCCTGACCTGTCTTTGCTGATGCTCTGAATTCTAAAACCAGCCACACACATTTCACACAAATTATGGGTTTAAAACTACATGTATCCATATGCATATGTAACACAAAATAGTTTTTATTGGTGTATCCGCTTACTCCTTCCAGTAAACACAAATTCGAAATTCTTTTACACATTCTTCTAAACTTCTGGTCTGGATACCTGTTACAGATTGCAAAGCTTACAACATATATAATGTACTTAAATACAGATCCCCTTCTTCCACACTAGAAATAGATTTAAATTTGTAGCATGGGCAAGTCTTAAAGAGTTTACTATTTATCAGCAACTTTTTTAGAGGCTTGCATCCCTGTAAGGAGACTGTGATGACACAATAGCCGCATACCACTATGAACAGCATCTGTACCCGTGGGCTGCCCATGCAGCAGCGGAAGTCACTCTGAATTTAAGGGCCTGGTTATTAGCATGTGTGCTTCAGTTGCTTTGCGGAATGTGTGGGAAAACTGATTATTCTTAATTGCATTGTATGTCTAAAAAGCTAAACCAACAATCATGTCATCCTTACACAACAAAAATGGTATCATCATAAATGCAGCAGTGTCTTTTTCCATGAAGCTTAACTCAAATGTCTTCAGCTGCTATTTTAAGCTTCCCTTTACAAAACAGCTGATTATTTGCCAGTCATTGCTGCTGATAAAGCAGAAACTTCCAAATGTTATTAGCACAATATTGATGCCAACATTTAAGGGTGATAACAATGGTTTTATTCATCACCCATAAATGTACGCACACTACAGGTTACCACAGGTTACTGTCTGGTCACAGAAAGCTTCACAATCTTATTATACAAAGGACAGTAAGGGCAAAGTGCAGACAGATTTTAATGAGATTTTGTTTTGATAAAACTCCTGTCCATCACTTCGAATCATTTCACATTAGTGCAATAAAAGGCACTATACACACAAGGCAAAAGTCTTTTTTGCCTTCCCCTTTTTCTGAAGAATGAGGCTTTCTGATAAGATTCTTGAGAACATGAGCATGATTTAACCTGTTGCTCCCCTGTGGTATCCTGAGCAGTGGGACATCACTCAGTGAAGACAAGAAACAAAAACCAGAAAAAAAAATTAGTTCATGTGTTATCTATGGAAAAAGCAGAGATAGACTGCGAGCATCTAAAGGCGTAGCTTTTCAGTATGGTGTAAAAAGCTCGAGGGTTTCTTAGAAGATAATCTGTAAGTTCACATTGACAAGATATAGCACATAACATCAACATATGCATGCTGAAATCCAGGTCTCAAGGTTCAGTGTGCATACGTCAACACCTCACACCAACTAACGGATGTTACAGGACCTCATTAATACTCAGCACTTTTGCAAATTTGATCCTAGGACACTGTGTATACCTGAGCCACTTTGTGCACTGAAACATTTTAACCTTCCTAAACGCATGAAAAATAAACTCCATCCACCTTCAGAAATGTTCTAAGTGGCTTACAAGTATTCTAAAAATGCCATATAGACCATAAAATAAGGATGCAGGCCAAACTTAACCATAGTTTATTATCAAAGCAAAGACTTGCTGAGATAATGTAAGGCCAAACTATCCAGTCTTTGCACTGCTCTAAGTCAACAGTCTTTCAAAATTTGCCAGCTTTGATGATGTTAATAAAAGACCACCAATCTCCTGTGTTTATTGCCTGCTTTATGAATTTTAAGCCTATATATGCTATGGCAATCATCAACCATACATAAATATCTTTGCATATGTTTCAATTTGCATGTTGATTCCACAAAAAACCTTAAAATGTAAGGGACCAATTAAAAAGATAGGCCAATTCCAATAAAATGATCAAAAGTCCAGGTCAGTTTTCAGTACTCGAATCCAAAACACAGAAATTAAAACAACCAGAACATCTGCTGCTACATATGGTGATGCTTTACTCCCCTCCATCAGGTATTTATACACATTCATAAGAGCTCCTCGAGCCTGCTCTCTGCTCCTCCAGGATAAACAGTCCCAGCTCTCTCAGCCTCTCCTTGTATGAGACGCGTTGCAAGCCCTTAATTATCTTCATGGCCCTTTGCTGGACCTGCTCCAGCATGAGGACATCCTTGTCCTACAGACCCCAGAAGCTGACCCAACTGCGGACCCACAACTGGATCCACTGGTTATTTGTCCTCACCAGTACCGAGCAGAGGGGAGGGATCACCTCCCTTGACCTGCTGGCAGTGCTCCTCCTAATCCAGACCAGGATGCTCTCTTAGTCACAGGGGCACACTGTTCATGTTCTGGTTTTTGTCCACCAGCACGTCCAGGTGCTTTTCTGCAACGCTGCTTTCCAGCCAGTCAGCCCCCAGTCTGTACTGATGTGTGAGGTTATTCCCTACCATGTGCAGGACTTTGTACTTCCCCTTGTGGAATTTCATGAAGTTCCTGTTGGCCCGTTTCTCCAGCCTGTCAAGGTCCCTCCGAAAGGCAGCTCGACCACCTAGTGTATCAGCCGCTCCTCTCAGCTCTGTATATTTTGCAAACCCTTGCTGAGGGTGCACTCTGTCCACTATCCAGGTGGATGACCATGTACTGGCCCCACGTACCCCTGGGAATGCCGCTGGCAACTGGCCTCTAGCTGGACTTCATGCCACTCGTCGCAACCTTTTGAGCACAACAGGCCAGCCAGTTTTCATTCCACCTCAAAAATCTGAATCTAAATCAGCACTGCTGAGGGCACCTCATAGTCTAGTCTCAAAAGCTATTGGCAGACCAAATCCAGCACACACTGAAATACGGCCTCCAGCCGTCACCATCAGCAGGCAGCTTCCCAGGGCCACTAGGACTGTCAAGGTCAAATGCAAAGGATGCAGAAACTAGATGTGGCTTCTTCAGAGACTTCTTAGGAAGAAGAATTTGGAGGCTGAATAATACCTGGAGAGACCAACAGAACAAAGCATTGGTGTTTTGAAACTGGAGGATCATTCCATAATTGGGAGAGGTTAATAGCTTTAATTATGTGAACAAGCTACGGATTATTTCCATTTTCAGTTGCTGTATTGGCCCCTTGACTGATAATGGCAGCCAATGGTGGAAATATTTGAAAGCTTCCAGGCCTCCCCTCGGAGGAAGATTTGCACTACCTGAGGTATGGCAAAAGGGGTGTATTACTCATCTTTATGAGTTTTGTTATCTAATGTTCCTATGTGAATAACAGCTGGGGTCTGTAAAGATACTTACAATCCTTTTTCACTGGAAATAGCCAACCTCAGATTTGAAGTATCTTGCAAGACAGCACTGCCTTTTGATTCATAAATTTGAATAGTAGCACCTCTAAAAGCATCCAAGAATGGATTGTGAGGGGAACAGCTGGAGGGCTTGTGGATAGTCACAACGTACTGGTGAGTTCTGGAGCAGGGCTTAAATGGTAGTAACTTTTCAGTGCCTTCTAACTGCTGTTGATTGCACAGAGCAACAGGCTGATCGCTCCAACTGGCACACTATGAAGCAGCTTGCTGAAGATTTTGGGAAGATGCCATCCTTTTATAAAGGCTAGATACAATATTTCTGTAAGGTATGTGTTTGTCAGCACAGCAGGGAGCGCTCCCGGGTGGCATTAAAGGAGAACGCTCCTCCGAGCTCCTTCCCGAGATTGGCAGAGGAGCAAGCAGCTTTGTGTGAACGCTGAATGGATTTTTGGGACCAGCTGGAGACAGTGCAGAACAAAAGACACCTACTTGAGACGTCTGTAAACATAAATCCAGAAAAAGCTAAACCAATATTTTCAGACAAAGCTTTGAAACATATCGCCAACATTTTTTAAAAAGAGATTTATTTCCATATGCCACTCCTTCCTCTCCCCTCCATCTTCCCATTTACAGCAGTCTCTCCACTCACTCACGGAACCAGCAAATAATTACTCAGTAAAACACTACGTGACCATACGTAGGTCTCCATCTGTGTGCTTGAAGTAGTTCCCTGGTGCTAATGGGTGTGGACAAAGAGAAAAGCTGGCCTCTTGCAGGCTTGGAACCACAGAAAAATTACAATGTTACTTTTAATTTATTGCATATTTGCCTGCAATTACACTTTGAAGTTTCCAGCGTGATACTTGATTCAATGCAAAGGTCATTTGAGGACAAGCATTCTCTAGTCTTAATGTAGATTAAAGGCTGCCCTTAAGAAGGTGATGTGGTCAGAATTTGACTGACACGTATGCAGGCTCTCTTCTCCTGCCAACCGAATGTATCTACAGCATATGTAGAATATTTTTTTCCCTCCAACTCTGGTTCCCAAATACATCAAAGAGTAGGAGATCCTCAAGTTTTGCTTCAGATCCAGAACAGTTACATTCCTTCCAGATGGGATAAACTTGGCACATCATTTCTCTACCTTTACACATCGGTTTGAATAAAACATCAGCTGTGCCACAGAACCATAGAGTAGCCACTCTTTTTTCTTTCAAGTGAAGGGCACAATCCTTTCCTAACAACTTAATACTTAATTACTGTAACAAATGGGAACAAGACCAAGAAGTTTGGTCAGTGGTAGTTCTAAGCAATACATATAAATCATAAAGACCACACACTTTGAAACTATTTGCCTGCTTTGCACTCTCTTCCAAGTGAAAGCAAACAGTAAAAATAAAAAATGTAAATTTCATGGACTGGATTAATGTATGCTAAACGTTCTCACTGAGCAAACTGAAGAAGGGCATTCCACACAAAGATTAAACTTTTTCCCTCCAGTCTTCTCAACCCGCACTATTTGTCTCGTCATTGCCATGTCGCAGGACATACCATCCCGCAGCTTCACAGCTATCAGTCTACCAGATACATCGGTATTTAAGAATATCTGCAATAATTCTCTTGCACGCAAGAGAAGTTTGACTGGATGCCATGAGCTTGTGGGAAGGGTGTTTATGGTAGGAATGGGAATGATTACTTTGGTCTCTGAGATGAGGCAGAACACCGGCACCGATGTCAAGGAAAGCACTCCACAGGCTACCAACCAGGGACACCATTCACTTCTACAGAACACACCATCCATTAGACAATTTTTCTGATCAACCTTCAAGTTCCATATACATGTGAGTGCAGAAAAAATGACTTTGCCTGAAGTAAAGCAGATGAGAACCATTAAATGCGCTCCAAATGCACCTCACTGAAAGGGGCAAAGTTAACACTGAAAGGGGCAAAGTTAACACCAAATCACAGCATCTATCAATCACAGGGACATCTGCATTTGGCATTACAGTGTATTATTCTCAACACTCACTGCGGCAGCAGGCCAGTCTAGCTCTGCTCTCCAGACCATGCCATGTTTTTTATCCAGTTGCTGCCTAACGTGAGAAGTATAAACTGCTGGGAGCAGACTGCAACCACGGCCTCTGCCCTAAGAAATAGGTTGGAGACAGGACCCCTCTGTCACTGACTCTTCTTCTGGTCATATGATATTTGCACTGCTCACTTCCCAGTTGGTTAGATGTAATATATAGATTTGTAATCTAGAAGTATCAGTTGGGCATACTATTTACCAAAAAGACTTCTGTAACTGTTACTTCGTATTTAATAGTGCAATGAACATTAACGATGGATTGCATACCCTTATTTTTAAAGATGAGACTTATCTCTCAAAGAACATACACTGAAAGGAAATTAAAGCATTTTCTTTGTTTTCTACTGTGCATGCAGAATACATCTAGCCTCACCACCCAAAAAGCCATTTAAAAACTGGAAGAGCAGTGAACAGCTTTAAAGTGGGAAACTTGTCACTTTCCCAAATTTCTAAAATTTTAAATACGTAAACTATACCTCAATTCAAAATAAATTCTCTGGTATTGTAAACTGGCATTAAAACTGTTCCTTGCTGTTGAAAAATAAAATATCAGGCACAGAATCACATTCTCCATTGCCACATTAGTTTTCCATTAGTTTTTCAACAATGAAATTACACACACACAGACACGCACACACAAAATAAATAAACTTTAATCACAGTATCACACTGGAGCCAGTGTAATTAATGTTGTGTCAGCATTTCCATTTAAGCCACTATTTTCAAGAGGTTTATAGCACAGCCATAAAAATTCAGTTAGGTTGAAATTAAGCAAACAAGGTCTCATACAGCAAGCAGCATTTAAGTATATATACAGACAGCAGCCAGTTACTACTTATATGGGAATTAAAATAGACGCTTACTGATTTTAAAGGGCACTGCAGAGCTATTTTTTTAAACAATATTTTTCTCAACATTTATAATAATCTCTCAAAAGCCTGAATCCAAGCTATGTTTCCTTACCCTTTTTCCTTCTCACACAATAGTTCACACAATTTCTTCCAATTTTGGGATTGTAAGCATTGTTTTTTTGTTTCACTTTTAAAGTAAAAGAAAGCAATGAAAACATTTCTTTTGAAAAACAACACACATGACCACAGTCTGGTCCTGATACAGGCCTCCAGGCATTTCTGAAGCAGAAATGACAAATAGTTCTTACACCTTCCAAAAAATCAAAAGATATAGCTGTCTGGAAAATCTGAGTACTCAAATATGAGGTTTTAAGAGTGCTATTTAGAATTTAATTCTAAATGAGGTCTTATTTCTGTTTTCAGCAGAAATCATTGCAGCAGGATCAGTGTCATTATTTCTGTCCCTTTCCCACTCCACTCTTTGGCTTTAATTGATGTAGCGGTACAATTTCCAAAGGTGAGCTTTATAGTATCGACTGCCTTTTTGGTAGCTCCCACCAAATGGGTCAGCCTGGCATTTCAAGCTGCAGACAGATGAGCCAGTGCAAGCAAACTAGAACTCAGACTGCACGGGCAGTGCTATTAACTTAAAGGTCCTAATAACTTAACATCCTGCTATGAAGAAGGCTCTTCAAAAAGCCAAGCTGAATCATTTGTGAGTTTCTTTGACAACCAGCCAACTGAGAAGAGCAAGGAATCAAATTAGCACTAACTGACGAAAATCAACAAAAACACCGATGAGGACATCATAATGACAGGGGTGCAAAATTGGCCGCCTTTCACAGTTTGGCACTTTCACAATTTAAAATAAACAGCACTCATATTTGAAATCTGCCGTTTAACTCAA
Source organism: Falco naumanni (assembly GCF_017639655.2). NCBI lineage: Eukaryota > Metazoa > Chordata > Aves > Falconiformes > Falconidae > Falco > Falco naumanni. The sequence continues at coordinate 22,420,913 of NC_054057.1, read as the reverse complement.
GAACAGGATGGACAAAGGCAGGAGAAACTCCACTCTGTTCTGCCAATGTGCCTTTGCCCTATTTTGGACACTTTTTTCCATTAATATAGCGCTCAGCCAGCATGTGATCTTATGTACTGTTCAGTAGGCACAGTATGGTAAAATAAAGCTGGATTTCAAATGCATCAGCCTTAACTCTTCAGTATCCTTGCTTTGTGGTTTCAAGTCAGGCTCACAAAGGTTTATTGTACATAGTTTGTTTTGGTTTAAAACACTACCTCTAATAAAGAATTTAAAAATTGAAGTGGACAAACGTCCAGGATGCATGATATTTAAAGTCCTGAATTTATGCCAAAAAAAAACACCCACTGTCCCCACTGTCAGGCCACAGGAATAATGCTAGTGAGATCTATTTAAAATAGGAAAGAAAAAAAAAAAAAAAAAAAAAGAAAAATAATGCTTGATGAGTGGAACACTTAATATATGTCTAAAGAAGTTAGAAGTCCCTTTCCTCTTCACTTTCCTGTAAAATTCTTTTAGCTTTCCTTAAAAGTAGGAAATTTAGACTTTTGTTTTTCTCTAATATTCTTTTTTATCATTCCCCATTAGTCTGAGAAATACTGAAATAGAATATTACATTACTGCATTTACAATCTTTTATCTACCTCAAATTTAGCATAGTTCCAATTGTTAAATTTTGAAAATCACTAGAATTAGAAATTAAAACACCACACCTTTTGCCAGCTTAAAACTGTGCTGGCCAATATTTAACCAATTTTTTATTCTAGCAACTAGTAAGTTAAGTTATCTATTGAGAAAGTGCTGAGGAAATCTCCATGGCAGTAGCTACTATTCTGGTTTTTAACAAAGATTGTTACATCTATGGTTCCTAGAGTGCTTTTGCATAGTAAACGTCACCATCCTTTACAAAAGGACTTGTTCTGGAGAATCAACACAGTGTAAGTGTGCTTCTATTATCACAGCCTAAAATCTACATCAGATTTTATCCACATTTGTACAAAATCATCTTCCTGCACCCCTTGCCTCACCCCCTTCCCAAGTCTAATGGACACCAGTAAAGTGGTGGGAAAGGCAATAGGAGGAGACAAAAGGAGGACAAGGAGAAAATCCCAGTGTTCAAAAAAGATCCCACATTTTTCCCCTGCAGATTCAAAAGGGGAAAAAAAAAATTAGTTTCCACTCACAGGTACAACATGCTGTTCTTTAACAAAGATGTTTGATTCTTATCAGTTGCTAGGCTTATTTTGAAGTTTCATCTTGCCTTATGTTTTCATAATTATTTCTTTTTGCTCTGGGTGACAGAAAGACAGCCTTTCTCTCATGTAAGAGTGAGAACAAACAGCTGACAATTCTGATTTAACCGTGGGAGAACTGTAGGAGTCTGGGCTTATTTAGGGCAGGATTCGGACTCTGAAGACTGCCCAGTGGCATGGAGTTTTAATTTCTTGGCATAACCAGCCAACTTACTTCCACTCTCAATTTAAAACCTTACTTTTCAGTTTCTTAAAAATAAATGCCCAACTGCAAACCATAGTGGCAACTTCAAAAATTTAAAAAAAAAAAAAAAAAAATTAAAAAAAAAAACACAAAAAATTAAAAGGCAATTAAAAGAAAAAGGAAAAAAAAACATAAAACCCTGACTACATTCACCTCTGCTGAACCCTATGACATCAGGAAAAGTGCAAATTTACCGCGTTTTTGCCATAAGTTGATACAAATACAAAGATAGTTGCCATAAGTTGTTACTGAAACCTGTACCAGCATCATTGTGCCTCAGTCAACTGACAAGTCAGCAGGAACACACGCTGCTTCCACTAGTTTTCTGCAAAAAACACATATTGTTTTACATATTTTCACAATAATAATTTATAGAAGCTAAACCAAAGTAAGTACATACAGCACTGCAATTAAATTAGATGTCAGTCCCATGTAGTCACACAAGTTTAAAGCCACCCAGCTACTCCTATCCATATACCATAGCACAGCCATGTTGCTGTCCCCACACTGACAGCAAAGATCTTCAGGAAGAGTGAACAACTCATAACAAGCAGATGATCCTTGTTACAACAATGATCCCAGCTATCGAGGGGCCCAGGCTGGCTACGGCTGAGGGCTGGTGCCAGCACGCCTGGAGGAGCAGCCTGGCACCTGGCCTTCGTCAAGCTCTCGCCTCCCTCTCTGTTGAGCTGGCAAAGTCAAAGGGCTGGTCTCCTAATGATCCAGATGGCCTTCTGGTGACACTGGGGCTGGCATCAAATGGGCAGCAGCAAGCCCAGCACACAGACCTGCCATTGTGTTGGGAAGGACTAAAATGGGCTGCTGGCAGTAGCTTGACCTGTTCTTGCACCCCTGATGACATCCTGAAGTGCTGCCTGCCCACTGTTCCCTGGAGTTGGCTATGGAATGGCCTTTCTCAGAAACAAGGTTCTCATCCCTCGATTATATGGAGCTGATTATCTGATTGCCTCACTTGGGGAGAGGGAACAAGGAGCAAACAGGGAGAAGAGGTGCGTGGATTTGTAAGGGCACTCTTCCTTCCCTTTGGGTGCTCAAGAAAGCATTAGGGTGTTTTATAGCTGCCTTTGTAACAGTACTAAAAAATAATACATAGAGAGGAGTAACCAAATGTGTTTAAATAGTTATATTAATTAAGATGAACACAGACAGCTTTCAGTACCGTGGGATTCTGGTACATTTAATTGCCTTCCGCGATATACATTTCTTTTCACGGTTACAAAGCTTGAGCATTTTATTAGACATTGATAAAGCTGTGCTTCTAAGTAGGAAAAATCGCTAGTGAAAATTACGCAGGGAGGCATACCAATTTTCACATCAACTTATGTACTGAAGCATAAGACTTTTTAGACAAAGAACATATTTTTCCAGCTACTTGATCTGTCTTTTTCTTTTCAAGATCTGCACAAGTTAAAACAAAATACACCAAGTATAATGTATCTATTTTATATAATTTTATATTTTTATACTTATGAATCATTTATATTGTATTATAAATTATAAATATATTTATAAACAAAAATATTTATTAAATAATTTTATGAAAAGTTATCACATAAAGTACACCAAATAAACAAAGTAACCTTAAGCTGCTGTCAAGAATGTAAAACCAACTGAAACAAGTAGGACATATGGTTGTCCACTGGACTTCAGCTTCCAAATAAAAACAGAGGTCCTGTAGAATAAGATTTGCATTCTTTTCACATACAAAGAAAACTCCTCTTTTCAAATGTATGAAGCAGGAGGACAGCCTTGCCCTCTCCACACAGAATTTTAAAACCCACTGATAATCTTTTTGGTCTTAACACCTAATGGAACAGGAAAAATAACAGGAAATCCATGGTGGCATGTGATTGCCTGCCTTGAGAGTTTTGGCATTTCGCAGTCTAAACTAGATAATTTGTGTTCCTCTGTAAAAGACTCTGCAGACGTACAGAGGCCAGCTCAGGCCAGCTGCCTTCACAGTTGTCCTGGTTTTCAGTGGATTGCAGGACAGACTGTGAACTGAGCCCCATCTTCCTGACAGCCCTTCTTGAGCTGCTGCAAGTGCAATGACACTTCTAAAATGTAATGCACAACGAATACACTGCTAATAGTACCCAGGCAGGGACCTGGGGAGATTTCAGTGATACCTATTTGGACAGCAGCGTACATCCCTTTATACAGCAATGGTCATCTCCTGCTTGGGTGTTTCTGAAAACCCCATGCTGCTGGCCTGCTGTTCACATCAAGAATCATGAACTACAACAGAGAGAAGGGAATCAAGGTTTCCACTGACCATTATTACATTTATGCTGTTAAATGCCACCTACAAAAGAGTTTGCAGACAGACAGACAGCTTCAGGAGGCGCAGAGAGGTTTTCTGTTCTTCTCGCATCAGCTAGCAGAATGTAAACTTGAAGACCAGAAAGCAGGTATGCCACAAATGTGTGTTAAAATGAGGGTCACGTACGAGATGAGAAAGGCACAGGCATGTCAGGAATAAGGGGAAAAAAACCCAAACATTATTATTATTATATGCCTGGGATCATGTTTGCTCCCATTCAGACAACAGAAGTAGCAAACAGTAAAAGTAAGAGGGCTTGAACATCTTCCTGGACAACTCTTCTATCCAAAACACCTCATCACATAAGAAAGGGAAGGAAGGGAGGGATGGGAATTCCGTGAACCCTAACAACCACAGCTGCCAGTCATTCTGGTAACTGCTCCGCAGGCTCTGCTTTCCATGCAAGTGCCCACAGCCAGATGTCCAAGACAGGGTTTGGCAAAGAAGTATTTTGTGGATATGGACCAGCGTCAACATGAATAATGACAGATCCAGAAGTTCCTAAACTTTGTGAGATCCATAGAAATGAGCAAATACCCGATTCAAAAAGGGTGTACTCGTTCTAAACCTGAGAGCTGATTTAAGAGTCAGACCTGGATATTTTGGAAGAAAAAAGAAAGAATTTAGCTGGCAAAAGAAGAAATGTGTACAGTGATTTAGATTAAACTCTCAAACCAGAACAACCTAATCTGATGAATTGTTGTTTTATATTGTGAGAAACCGTAATATGATTTGCTGTTCTGAAAACTACTGTTGTGTTTTAAAATACCCAACAGGTTTCCTTTTCCTAGACCTATAGAATAGCTCTAAATTATTAGTGGCAGCAATGACTTGAGGGGTCATTATTTTAGCTATTAGTATTTAGGGAACATTTTAACCCATTGAATGCTAATGAACTTAGTTTAAGGGAAAATTAAATAGCCACTGCGTAGAGCACATCAGTAGCCTGAAAATCATCTACAGACTGATCATCATCATCACTCCACGTTAAATCATCTAAACAAAAATATCTAACTGGTGTCTCTATCCTAACACTGCATTTCTTTAATTTAACAAGCAAAACCACAGTGCCTAACTCTCTATAGAGAAACAAAATCTACACGCTGTTCATGCTGTTCTGTACCCTACTGGCTAAACCAGATGAATATAGAATCTACGGGAAAGAGCTAAGGAGACAAAGCTCTTAAAATGTGATACAACGGTACGAATTGAGGAGTGGAAGAATAAAGATTTTCCCTTTGGGGATGAATTTGAATGCAAGTGCCTTTGTTGTCTAAAGCGACACGGGGTGGCAAGCTCCCAACAGCAATACAAAAATTTAGATCATCACTGCAGAGTTAAAGGTGCTTCTAATCATAAACATGGATAAAAGGTTTTGATAAGCATTCAGGAGATCAGTTTGCTTTCTTGGCCCAGCTGGCATTTAGACTGACATTAAACATAAAACACAAGCTCTAACATTGCTTATTTTTTAGTACGGACATAGTCATAAACAGTCATTAGCCAGATTACAGGCACCGATCTGCTCCTAATGAAATCCATCACTGCTCCCCCTCAGACATGTCAAAAAGTTTTCATGTTTCAAAAGCAAGCAGACATACAGGGAAGTTATTGTCCAAAAACTTTGTTGGCAATGCCATTTTGTCAATCATACGAGCAGCACGTAATCACATACTTCTAAGAACACGAAGAAATTTTCTGCTGCCAGGTGTTCTCACGTTTTGCTTCTTTTTGGGGTAGAGTGGCTGAGAATAGTCTAGGTCCATTAAACAACTGTGGATCTAGTGACTCCACATGTGAGGCAGAAATAAACTGCTGTCTAAATAAAAAAAATAAAAATAGGATCTCCAGATTATCTTTAGGTCACCCATTCTTCCCCCATATCCACACACATGGACCTTTTACATGGATGACCTCAGGCTGCCTAACAGGCAAATATTATCCTTTCTGGATGAAGGCTGATCAAATCTGTGGCTTCAAGAGACTTCTCACACTTTCTCTCAAAAAAACCCAGATGTTATTTCAGGGAAATTAACATTTTTCAGCCCTCCAGCTTTGCAGCAGTCACTGAAATACATAATTTCACACTCTGGGCACCAGCAAAGAACTTGCCAAAAAACAAATTGCAGTAAAGCACCAGTAAAGGACACAGCAAGCTTAGGTATTGGCAAGTACCCCCTTCCTCTGTAAGTCCTGGTTACGCACAGGCACAGCAAACCCTTTACACTGGTCTAAGAGGGTGTCCTCCGTGTTCGAGAAGAAATCATGCCAGATGTACAGGAAGATGCACGAGGATTCTGCAGCTATTCAACCTACATGAAGCTGTCTCCATATCAGCACATCTACGCAAGAGACATGGCAAAACATGCTGCTGACTTTTTAGGGCAACAAGCTACTCTTGAAATGCTTTTGTGCTGCATTTCATGCCCAGAATTTTCTGTTCTTCCTCAAATGAGAGTTGCATTCATGCCAACAGATGGAAAACATCATCATCTAGAGCTGGATCCATGCCTTGCTACTGGCTGGAACAAAAGCCATGGAAGTACTTTAGTTGAGTTAAAAACATTTTCATATAGTGGCCTGTGGATGAAAAATTTTCCCACAATACACTGCAGAAAAATTCAAACAGTGTTGTGTCTTACTTGTGAAGTACTGTAGAGCTTTTTGTGCTTACCCTGCGCTGATGTAGACACACTGCTTTGATCTGACTTGCATATGGATTTACAAGTAGGTGCTCCATGGTAAAAACAGTTCACAGCAACTTATGAAAAAAAAAAACCACCAAACCAGCCCTCCCAAAAAAAAAAACAGAACATGAAGCAGCTGAAAAAAAGGTACCACAGAAAAGAGAATACTCAATATGAATGGAAGAAATTGCATCAGAAAATCAGAGGGAAATCCCTAGTCCTGGAACTCAGTCATAAAGACAGAGAAGGGAAATCAAAAGGTCATGTGTATGTTAGGGAACATGTGAAGAATCCAAGGATGGGCACTGAGATGGGAAAAGGGATGGTTCCCCTTCACCAAGAGACAATTCCAATCAGTGCTTCAAGAAAGAGATTACAGGAAAACTAGAATAGAAAAGGAACTGCCAAATTCCCAGCCATGAAATTCCGACATTCAGCAACAGCTTGATGGTTGAACTGTACTGTGGGTCTGCCATGGCACTATCATTCTACGTAGCTATTATCCTTGCTGCTCAGCGTAGCTCTATCATGAATATTCACAAAGCAGTTTTCTTTCTCCCTCTGTCTCCGGACTTTTCTTTTTCATTTGTAAATCTTTTTTAGCTATATGCTCGATTATACTGAAGAGCAAAAGATTTATCACCAAACACTTCAGCTCTCTTGTCTCATGGGCTGTAATTTTTCAGACCGTGGGTCAGGGATCTTTCCATTTCACTGCAACACCCAAGAGACTAGTTTATCTGCAATGTGAATTTCCCATACCTTTAGTAATTTCTAGTCAAGTGAAAATTTAAGCTACCATTCAAAACTAGAGCTCCATCTGTTGTGAAAAAGCTACGTTATTTTGTACTTTTGTCTCTTTAACTCCCAGCTCCTGTCCACTGCATCCCTCCAAATCTTAGAAAAACACAGAAAGCGCGCAAGTGACTCGTACACTGTTGAGGTTTCTTTCCAGCATTGAAAGAACCAAAACACCTCTAAGAAAACGACAACCATCCTTCTCTTAAGTCAGCCTCAGCTTAACAGATACTGGATTTTACTCTTTGGCAGGTCATTGCTGGCTTTTAAAGCAGTAAAGGTGCTTTAAGTCTCCCTGACTTGACTGGAGATAACTAAAGAACTGATGATCCTCCCCTCTGGAATCCTTGAAGCAATGCCCTTAGGCTAAAACGTCAAGATCAAGTTTTATGTCATTGTGTGTTCTCCTTCGCATTTTGCATCCACAGCCTGGCATCCTACAAAGCACAGTTTCTGCTACCCTCATTACAATTTCTAAGAACCAGGAGGGAAAGTACTTTTTTAAGAAAAGTAGGACACAATATTAATTAATTGCAGAAACTTTCGTTATTCTGTGTTAATAGTACTATTAACTACTTCCTTCACCAGTTAAGTGTTCTGGGATTTTTGTTTTTTTTTAAATCAAGCTACTGCAGGATTATAGCCATTATAGCTTACCACAATTTTTTTAACATCCTGAAATCCAAGCATGACACTGGCTTCACTTCACAATTTCCCATTTCCATTTTAACAGAATGTTGCGTAGCAGAGTTTTAAGGATAACTTTTGAAAAAAAGTACTATTTATTAGGGATTTGGTTTATTTCAATTCGTAAGAAAACATAAAAGAGAACAATTACAACTGTTCCAAAAAGTCTATTCACCAAATAAAGGCAAGCATTAAAATAAAATTATTTTTCTGGTTTCAGCTACTAAGAGCAATGTAACTCATCGTTCAGGATCAAACCACTGATGTCTACTCATAACAGGGTACGGTTATGTAAAATTAAGGCTGGCACTGCATTGTGCCCAGATACTTGAGGTTTGGATGCTTAACTGTGAATTTCCTTCCTTTTATGATCTTAAGCCAGAGAACAATAGCTGTGTTTTAATCTTGCCTTTTGTGAATTTTCCTGGTCTTTTCTTTCAAATGTTTACATACAATGATACAGCCCTGAGTGATGCCACAAAGTAACACATCATCCAAATGTAGCTGTTTACCACATATGCTATGATATCATTCAAGGTTGAACGAATCAATTTTTTTTTCCCATGGAATGATAATGGATTCGTAACAAAGAAGTGGATTTTTCTAGTGTCATTCACCCATGTCTGCATCAGATGGCATGCTTATGATTAAAGGCTGCAATATTATGATTCGCCAAACTTATTCTAAATTATTTTCGAATGGAAAGAGAAAAAGATATCTGGAAAGATCCTTCAGCAGTATTACCAAGTCTCTTTGTTCTCTTCATTTTATAAAGACTACATGACTGGAATTCTGCACCAGATTCTCTTCAGCCATTGCAAACTGGTTTGACTTTACTACAGTCAACAAACAATAAAAAGGCAGCATTTCATGAAATGAAACCAATTTGCACAAGCCAATCATCTCCTTAATCTCTTATTTTCTTTCCTTATTACAATACTGGCCATGTAAAATATAGGTGCATGAAAAAGAAAATTACGATGATGAACAAAGATAATCTCATCAGTTATTTGTGAGAAATTCTACAATACAGAAGGTTTTAGAACTTCAGATTTTCCAGAGAAACTTGGAAAAAAACTGCTAGCTTTCATTAAATAAGATGGACGGGGGACTTTTTTTGCTAGTTAACAGGAAGACCAAAACAACTCCCTCCTTTAAGCACGCCTGGTTTCATCTCAGAGAGACAAAGGAACAGGCTTCTAAAAACAGAACTTTACATCATCAATGTTAATACATTATTCAAAGTGACACTTTTTTCCACATACCTATCTGATATTTCATCTTCCTATTAAATATATTGGATCTGATTATACATTCTATGCTAAACATAAGTACAGTACACAGGGATTCAAGTTTCCTTAATTTTGTCAATGTCACTCCATCTTACAGATTCAGAAAACTAAGATGCCCGTGCTCTTCAAAGCCTGCTCTCTCTCTATTTAATTTTGCAGCTAAAACTTTATGAACAGCTAAAACGGCACCCGCTGCAGAAATCCAGGTTAAAATAGCTTTTGGTCAGTTCTGACACTACAGTATAGAGTAGCACCTTAACCCTCAAAATTTCATTTAAAAGTATACCTTCTACAATATGACTGACAGCAGTGCAACCAGACTCTGCTGAGACTGTTACCCCTTTGTCTTCCAGCCACGTAAACCTCTGGATACGTTGGTTCCACTCCTACATTTTTAAACAGGCGACAGAGGCACCCATTTCTGTGGTACGCACAGAAAACTACAACAACAGTCTTGTTACTCAAGGAATACAAAACCTGTCATACACTTGAGGCACCCATAGTGTCAGTATTCACAAAAAGGAGGTGAATTGCAGTGTGCATTTTCTGTTCCCTTTCAGGAGGAAGAGAAGGCTCCACTCTGGTCTGCATACTCCAGAGTAACATGAGATTGACACTTAGACCAGACAATCCATACAATCCGTGTGGCATCTTCAGTGCTCCTCTCAAAATCAAAGTCGTTATTCACAGAGAGAGTGCCTGTGAGTACAACATGCTCTGCGGCACAGGGCACCCAAACGTACCAGGGAGCTTGATGTAGCTGTGGATGCACCTGCCAAACCCAACGATGAACTCTATGGGATTCACAGAAGGATGTACAATAAAAAAGCTTAAAATAGGATAAAATAGCTTGGGGTGTTTTTGAATGGGGTTGGACTTTTCCTAATAAGATCTTCAACCTTTATTTACAACACACAGGGATTGCAGCCATTCTCTCTAACAGATTTTGTCTCTGAGAGGTAACACATACCTCCTGGTAGGAACACAGAGGACACTCAGCCTAAGGCAGGATGGGTTTCTCTGCAGCTATTGATACAGTGTCACATGGTAACCCTACATTTCCAGAAGACCAGCCTCTCTCTTGGTTTTTTTCTATACTTGGCTTTCACTTGAGTTCATTGTTTTCTGATCACCTGTAGGGTTCAGACATATGCCAGAGTCTTGCATATTCCCAATACTGGAACAATCAGACAACGTTTTTAAGAATGTTTAAAAAAAATCGCAAAAGGAAATGTCTAAATTTAAAATAAATAAAATAACACTAAGACCTGAAAAGTATTTTGCTTTTTAGATCTTTTCCCACCTTTCGGTAATTTTTATTTATTGTGCTCAATATATTGCACTTGATTCTGAACGGTTAAAATAAAAGGCTAAACATCCAATAGAGGAAAAAAAAAAAACAACAACCACATTATTGCTGCACAGAACATATATATTGCCTTTAAATACCTAGATCCCATAAATTAATAAGGTTGAACAAATAGGCTGAGATGTAAAATAATCTACATAACCAAGTTCTACCATATTTGCATTCTTCACGGAAAAACAGACTTTTGAATCAGAATTAATTTGATGCTGTCATTTAAAAAAATACTTATCTTGCCTGCATCTTTCTTTCAATACACAAAAGAATGCATTCATACCGGTTTGCTTTCCATAATGCATAATATTATTGTGCAATGTGAAACATAATCATTCCTTTTTTTTTTAAGTAACTATTTTTGAAGGAAGCTAAATCTAGCATTAAAATTAAAGTGTGCTTTCAGTCCACGGAGGAGTCTTCAGCCCTTTCTGGTTTAGTCTTATTTACATGAACATTTATATGAATGTAAAATGTTAACACTTCATTTTAAAAAATAAAAGCTTTTCCTATTTCTTTTGTTATCTCAGCCACCCTTTCAAGCTATGTTAAACAAAAGATGTTTAAACAAATGGCTGATCAGCAGCTAAGCAAAAGAATTCTGATCTAACACTGCTTCTCTCATCTGCTTCAGGATAAACTTTGTACAGACCTTTTTTTTTTTTTTTTTTAACAAACCAACAGTTTATGTAATAATACAAACTGGCAGGAAAGCCTAGAATTATTTTGTTTTATTAACTAAAAGGAGCTACAAACACTTGGTGGTCAAGATGACAAGAAAGACCTAGAGGAAAATTCACTTCAAAATTATTTTAAAATACGTTTCTGCTAATACTTTCATATTTTGTACAAGACTATGCATCTCAGTTAAAAGGAGGATTCCAATGAACATTTATTTAAAGAAATTAACTGTATCCTAGAATGACTAAAGGTCTCATTAGACTTAACATCTCTTTTTTGTAGAGTATGTTGCGGCTGCTCAGCCTGTGAACCCCTGCCCCCTTGGGGCAGGTACTGCCTTTGAATCCACGCACAGGAGGAGCCGCTGGCACTGCCACACTACAAACCAACACTGCCACAGAAAGCACACCTGATCACCCTCTTGGTTTGTTTTTCCTCAGAAGCCAAGCAAGCTATGTATATCCTAACACTTTACTCCTACCAACAGCTTAAGAACCAAATCCCAGACCTTCCAGACAGCGGAGCTATGGCAGACCTATGCAGGCAGTTTTCCTGGTGGGAGAGCAGCCTACGCTGTCAGAAAAGTTATTTTGCTGGTATAGTCTATTTGGGTTCCCAAAATAATGACACGCCAGGAAAGTAACCCCAATTCCAGTACAACTGCTTACAGTAGAGTTCCTGCCAGTATGGCTATGTCAGTTGAACAGTGATTTTTCCCACACATCTAACCAATACAAGTATGCAGGCAACACTTTCAAGTATAGCCAAGCTTAGCATGTGAAGCAACTGCAAAGATCATCTTTTTCCATGTCTCCATGTGATACAAGTTTTATGTGAGATGGAAAGGTTATTAAAAATCTGTTAACCCAAATGCCCTGTTTGTCAACTGGAAGAAAACACCACAAAGATACACAGAACAATAGTCAAAGGAAAATGTTGCCGCATTTTCATCATATGAAGGAGGATTAGGGAGTGTGCAGTAATTTATTTTTTTTTTTAAATTAACAGTGTCTTGCTTGCATTAATTACAAAAAACATTTGAGTCAACTGTTCCTGGCTTGGATTAATTTCATGATTCAAATTATCCTGAATTTACAACACATTTGTGTGTGTTTCATATTGGGACAGTTTTAATCTTAGTAAATTAAGAGCTACAATCTGTTTCATTTGATTGTATTCCATTACACTTTGTTCTCGTATAATAACTACTCTTCAGAATTCAAAAGGCTTATCATTTTGAGCTGCAGTCAGAAATAAGACATACTGACTTCAGCAGGGAGTGGTACAGAGCTGGATTTTCTGATCCTTTTTAATTCATGAGGGAAGTACCAGCTGGCTTTGGGGCCGCTCAGATGTAGATGTGCACCAACCTTGATGGAAAAACTTTTCAAATGCTTTTTTCCCCCTGGGATATCTGTCAGATATGGAAGAAGTGTGAGCTGCTTGACATAAAAGTAAAACACAACAATTCTATGCGGCTGTAGTTTGTAATGAATACAGAAAGTCACAGACTAGCAAAATTTACCAGCAAAATGTATCTATCTATGCATGGAACTCCACTGTGTGTAATTCCATTGGATTCACACACATGCTGCTTCCATGGTTCCCAGTAACACTGTGGTTACAAAACAGTCTCATGACTGTGTTTCAAGAGAAAGGCAGGCTGCCTTCTAAGCTAGTTCTTGTATCACTGGAGAAAATCCAGTAGTAAATTAAATCAAATGAAATCTGTCAGCATAAAATATTACAGTCCTTAATAAACAAAAGCCTAGACATACTAATTTGAGTTTGAAACACCCTTTCCACATTCTTTTCTCATTATTTTCTCTGAAAAACAAATCAGTTCACCCACTATGGTAACTCACACAATCAGAACAAAATACAGCCCACAGGCAAGACACAGAACTGCCACACAACCCAAGCCATTTCATGTCCTGTGTTGTTTTTAGATTATCATCAAATGTTGATGATAAATACTCCCACAACAGTGATTTTTGTACAGGTATCAAAACTTTTGTGAAGACGGAAATGCTTTCTTGGAATATAATTAGGCCATTGGATCAAACGATGGCACTTACATTATCATCATCTTAATAAAAGGTTACTTGCCACATTAAATAATGAATCAGCTTTGACACACACATTTGACAAATTACAAAAATATCTGCATCATTGTATGAATTCCTTCCTGTACCATGAAACACTATTTATGACTGCAACTTCAGCATGGACTGGAAACCTATATGCATACTTTTCCCGTGAGGCTGAAAAGAGTATACTTCTCTCCTGGTAGGCCATAAAGCTGGCTCTGAGATTAAAAGGTCAGACTTGATTGCCTGTCTAAATCGATTCAATCATGATTTTGACAATGACATTTCAACTTCAGATGAAATCATTTGTTTATGAGTTGTATTTACAGGTTTACCTGGATACTTCAAATACAAATAAGTAATGAGATGTGTTTTAGGAAAAGTATACTCCCTTATATAAGCAACCAAAAATCAAAAATCCACGGCAGTAGTCACTCCTATGCACCACCAAAACTGTAAGCTTTAGTGTTTTGTATTATTATTTTAGAGAAAGGACTTACCAACATTTTCAGTGCACAGAATCATGCTATGCTATTACTTGGAAACAGTTCCAAGGACCTGGATGACCCCTCTGCAGTCCTTAGGATTTTACAGTACAGTGATATAATGTTCTCCAACAAAATATTGGTCTCTGAAGAGCCTGATAAATGTTTATCTTTGGCTCTTTTCCCTTCCTGTTTAAACAGTATAGTTTCTATACTCTCTGATAAATATTCCGGTTTAAATTCAATGTTTTCATACCCCAGCTTCTAACATTCCTACACTTCTGAAATTCATTCTGTTGTCTGCCATAATTACAGAGATGTCACTAGACAGCATTGTTGGCTTGACTGATTAAAAATTTAGCTGTTCCTAAACACCCAAGTCATGCAACTGTATCAGATAAATTCAAAGTTCCCGTTCTTTTTTTTTTTTTCATCTTGCAATAGAGCATCTTTAACAAATTGCACCAGGCTGCATAGTCCGGATGAAGTCTACGTGCATTTTTTTTCAAACTGACAGGTCCTATTTTATTTATGACAGCACAAAACTTGCATGGGACTCCTTAATTTTAGACGGAAGGACTTTAATGATGTTTGGCTCATCCACATCTTTGCATTTTCCGCCAGGTCAGCAGCTGAAGGCCTTGCACTTTTGTACAAAATCTAATAAAATTATGGAAAATGACAGCAAAGAGAAAATTAATGCATCTTAAATGCATTTTAAAACATGATACATTCCAAAAGGGAAAAAACAATATGGGAAAATGTATGTAAGAAAAGTGGCAGGCTATGAGGAACAAGAAAAGAAAGTCTACCGGAAATAAGAAAGTATACTGGGGAAAAAATTCAAACAACCTACACAAGATAACTGCTTTGAGAACAATCATTTCTTAGGCTGCAGCTTTATACAGTCACCCCTAACTGACTGAAAAGCTCATGTCCAATCTCATGTCTCCAGTGGAAAGCCTATGCTACTCTCACCTCAGCCCCTAGAAGACAGTAGTCCTCAACTTTAAAACCACATACAGTTCAGAAAATTGGCCATTCTTGTCCAGGGAAGTCTATGAGTTAAGCTGCTTGGGAACTGAACTTCCTCTCACCCCGAAGCGGGTGCATCCTGTTGAGCCCCAGTGAATCAACATGGACAAATTTGACAGGCTGTCAGTTTTTTTAAAAAGATTGAATTATGCTTCCAAGCTCTACCTTCCTTCTTTTCCACATTTACCGTAGCTATTCAGAAACTGGATCTATACTAGCAGAGCTCTATACTTACTCTGTTTGAAATACAGTCAGCTAAACTAGAAAAGCCGGTTACACTTGTAGAATGGTACTTTAACAGAAAAACAAAACATGTTTGAACATATAAGATATCAAGCTGAAAGAAAAATGCACGCTGCTGCAATGGCTGGAAAGCAGCTGAACTTTGCTTTTTTTTTTTAAACATCATTACCAGGAGTTATGTTGATCCAGTTGGGTAGTTTTTCTCTGCTAATCCCAGTTTATACTGTATTTCTGCATGTACGCTTAGGGGTACACAGCTGCCATCTGATGCTAAGCATTCAGAAGTAGAACCACCAGAAACTCCTAGGACTGAATTTTCTTCCTACAAAAAAATGTTCATTTGTTAACAGCAAAACATCGACATAACACATAATGCCAATGAACAAGGTAAATTTAAAACGAAAAATGAAATAAAAAGTGGCACTAATTTAAAAACATTTGTTATTTTCACTTCTTCAGAGTTAAATGTTTTCATTTTGAAACAGACTTCCATTTTAATTTCCTTTGTATTTTATGGCAAAATGTGCTATGTAATGGAAAAAGTAGAATCAAAGTGAAACATTATTTCAGTAGTTTTAGCTTGTGGAAAATAGCTTTTTGTTTGGGGGCAGGGGGCATAGGAGAGGAGGCTGGACTTTCCCGCGCTGAGGCAAAAGAAATTTTGAGATGGCAAGGATCTCACCACATGAAAGGATTCAGTTTCTGCACAGCTGTACACATTAAGCGATAAACTGCTACAGATAAACCACTGAAACGACCAACCCTGGCACATAACCAGCATAACCCTGTAGCAAAGCATGCTGGAGAGCCTGAGGGGGTACCCCCTTCCAGCAGGCTGAACGCAGGGCTAGCACGCAGCCTCCAAACCACCTGCACGTCACAGCGACAGCGCTGCTCGCGGTTCTCTGCGCTCCACCACGCTTCCCCACCTGCAGGTTGAAGCTACCAGAAAATGGAGCTGTCACACGCAAAGCACAGCGTTACGTCACACAGCCTCTCCTCGCTGCAGAGTGAAAGCGCAGCAGGTCTGCAGCATCCGCCTCTGCCAAGCTAATGGCTTTCACACCGGTGCATGCTGAGCCAAGGTGCACAACCGTATCACAGCTAGGCCGGAGCAGGGCTCTGGCTCACACCTCAAGTAACTCCTGATCTTTATTGCGCCTTTTTTTCCAAAGGGCTGGAGTCACATTCTTATTTCCCATTTGTTCCCTATAAAGTCTCCATTCAAAGATGTATTACTGAAGCATTGTCATGGAAACAGTAAAGGGTAAAACTTTACTTCAGAAACAATCTTGAAGAGTTTTAGGCAGTTTTTCTCAGACTACGGTTGCTATATGTTTTCAGGCAGAGCCACAACAGACGTCACCGGTGATTAAAGAGAATGTCCAAACGTTTCTTTTTATACAGCATGTACAGCGACCCTCTCTATACTACAGAAGGGTGAGAAGACCCCTTGTCTTCCTGTCTCCCTTTACCCATTTATCCAATATTCCCACCTGCTCTTTCCTTCTAACAACTCCTTCAACAGTGCACATCATCCTCTGCTGCTTTTGCCACTCAGCACCAATTGGTAAACCATCACTACCATCAGCCACCGCCGCTGGCATTGCCTTCCCTATAGAATGATACAACCAGAGTAATCACAGGGCTTGCTCTGCAGCGATTGTTCCCTGTCCCTGTTGTTCCACCCAACCACAGAACTGAGGACAGTGGGACATTTTATTTACCTGCAACTCTGGACACAGGATCACTGGGTAAGTCAGGCTAGAAGGGACTTCAGGAGGTCTCCAATCCATCCTCCTGCAGGGTCACCTCTGAGATCAGAACAAGTTACTTGGGGGTTTTATTGAAACAGTTTTTGAAAGCCTCCGAGGACGGAGGCTGCACAACCTCTCCAGGCAATCCCTTTCACTGATTGTCCTCATGGTGAAAGTGTAATGGCATTTGAATATGTTCTTACTGGAGCATACGCTTAGGCTAAGCGATCCCCATAATAAGCATAAGGAATATAAACTTACTCTTTAAACATCATGCAGTTGGCCTTACCAAATGAGATGCTGTGCTGCCTAATGCAGAAAATCATAAAACAGACTGGTGACTTTTTGAGTACTTCTAATAGGACTTTTGCTAGCCTGGTAACTGACTTTGGACAAGTTACTTCACTTCTGTCTCAGCTTCCTCACTTACACAGTAAATATAATGAGATTTGCTTACTCTGTGGAACCTTTTCATGTTGAGTAAAAGCAATAGAAAAAAGCTAAATGTGATAATGGAGGTGATAATATTATTGTATTTATTCTTGCTAAAGCAAAATATGTAAATATACATGTACATGTAAGCCTGTGTGTATATATAGATGTAGATCCTAGCATAGCTATAACCATCCCTAACAGTAACTGCCTCTGAATTAACCTCATCCAAGTAACATCTAAATCCTATAAATGTACAAGGGTTTTTTTTTAATATATATGTGTATGTATAGATGTATGAATGTATATACATATATATAAAAAAACTATATAAAAACTTATTTCTATTTCATATATGTGTACACTTCTCCCCTAACTTAACTTTTAACTTCAAACTGTGATGGTCCTAGGAATAAAGTTGCTCATTCATAAAACACAGATCAAATTTCTTTACATTCTGCATCCCCCCCAAAAAAAGAAGTTCTACAATTGCTGTTATTTTTTTTGTTTCCAAGGTCACTGAAAATACAGAAACCGAGCAGTTTGATCAGAATTCCACAGTGCTACTCCACCCTTATAAAGGTATGTGTTGAACAGATCATTCACTTAGCCCATGTAAGATCTTTCTAGACAGCTATTGTAAACTATCATACAATATCAGTTTTTATTCTATAAGAGGTTAAACGTAATGATCTGAAGAAAACATTAGCTGCTTTGCATCCTATACAGAAAATCTTTGCTCCTCTACAAAGAGGCTGCAGTAAGAAGACAAATGAATCAGTCAGATTATTAAAAGATGGGGCAGTGCAGACGAAAACCTAATTCTACCAGCAATACATACTCACAGTATAAGACGTTTTAAAGGCCATGTTAAGTACTGCTCCCTCACTTAAAAGCATTGCTTTATAAGGTTACCACTGAAAGTGAGCTTGTACATTCTGGCTCCAAGACCTAGTCAAGTACATGGTACAGTTCCCTTGCCAATTTTTCTACGCAGACCTTATTATAGAACAAAAATACCCTACCCATAATCAACAAATACTAGACATACTGTACCATAATAATGATGTATGTTCATGCCGAATTTTCCTTAAAAGAGTACATGTTGCTTTCAAGTACGCTTATTTGTATAAAGCTTATAGAGTGATCACGCTGTTTACCATTAACTTACACATGAAATTGGATGCTGCACAAGTACAGCTATTTTATCTGTCACTGGAGACTTAACACTATATGTGTGTGTGTGTGTGTGTGTATACAAGAATGTGCTTATTGATCAAAATTCCTCTTTTTCTTACAGGTTATTGCTTCATTGCTACAGGGATAATAATTTTCCATGCCACCTGTTTTCAGTATTGAAGGAAAAGAAAACCAGCAGCACCCACTGAATCTCTCTTCTGCTCTCCTAAACCTGCATGCTTCCCAGTCAGATGGATTCACAGCAAAAGACAAGCGGCCGGCCACAGGAGGGAGGACTTCTGTCAGCTAAGAGAAAAGGGATTGCAGCCCACTTCCAGATCTTCCCCCAGCACTGCTCAAGCAGAGAGGGTCTGCTGATAACACTGACTGACCTAGGGAAAGGCATGGGAGAAAAGCAGCCTTGATCTGAAAGCACCAAGTACAGCAGGAGTAAACCCTGTGGAGAAGGGCCCAAAACTAGTGCCATATGTTTCATAACAAAGGGATGAGTGACAGGACCTAAAAAACTTGTTATTTTGTTCTGAGTGTTTATAATGTGATGCTATCAGTAAGGTAGCAACGTACACAATGCTAACGTATATAGGATGAGATATTTGGACTGAGCCAGTGGAGCAAATGAAATGTCAGGCAGAAACTCATTATAAGAATATGCTCACAAGACAAATAGGAAATGGAACCTGACATTTCCAAAGAGAAGGTGGACACCTAATTAAAATATTTTCACTGCTGTGACCTCTTAGCACCCACACTGTTCCCAGTGTCAGTGGGAGCAGCAGGTACCGAGAACCTGGGAAAATTAGAGCTGTTTTTACTGAGGTGTTTAAATATGGGACTCTTGTTTGGAAAGGCTGACACCGACTTCCATAGAAATTGATCAGTTTGATTAAGTAGACAGATTTTGGACAAGTGAGAACATTTTGATGAATGCTTCCCAAAAGAAACTGGGGATGAAGAGGGAGTTTAAGAGAACTGTGAGAGAAACTCAGAACGAAATGGAAGGGGAGAGGAAGGACACCGGGCCCCAGCCAAGCCCTAGTTACTGCTTTTAACATGTGCCTGGAACTGTATATATGTGAGCATAAGAGGGAAATGAGCCAGAACAAATAAAATTGCAAAGCAAATGCTAAACATATTTTTCTTCCCCACCTCATGGGAGAATAAATATTTTATCCTGCTACAGTTCTATTATTTATCTTCTTCATACCATATCCAATTGGGAAGTGAAACTGTTAAGACTTAATGTCAAGGTTTAAGGGAACTGTTTCATTTTGAGTTCAAATGCTTCAGTTTGGCAGTAGAACATCTGCTTCAAATGTTTCAAAGGCTCTTGACATTTACTACACTATGCCCCCAAAAATTCAAGCAACTGAGAGCATCACTTGTGTACATCGTAAAACTGAACATTCTTTGCAGCACGTCCCTTGCATGCTGTATGTCATCCCTGTGCAGAAAATAATGTACCATTCTGCACTAAGAATTTTATTTCAACAATGTAGTAATAACACACTTTTTATTAGAGTGATAAAAATATCACTCATTTCTTAGTATAAATAAAGATGATAGGTTATACAAAAGAGAGAAGGAAAATAGGGGAAAAAATGAAAAAGAGGTTTACAAGAACCACAATCTTCTCTTCAGCATCACCCTACAGCACTTTCTTTATATGTCACTATTTGACTGGAGTTGTTTTTTCTCAGTGAACGCTAATTTAAAAAAGGATTAAAAATCATGTCTTTTCATACATCTCTTGGGTGTTTCTGAGATTACAAAACAAATAAAAAGAACATAATTTTCCCATTGTATTAATTTTTTTTTATTTGTTTGCAAGTAACCTTAGAACTCATAAATTAAAACACTGTAGAAATACATTTCAATTGAATCTTTTATATGGTAAAAAGCAGCCAAAGACTCTCAGCATCAAAAGAAGGCAATATCTGCTTCAAGGCCAAATTTACTGAACTTGCTTACAATAAGTAATGAAAACCATAATGTGAAAATTCTTTGTCTTTAAAGGATAACTAACACAAATCACAAGTCAAAATGATAGCTAAAATCGATCCCTTCCTTAACATGACAAAATCAGTAAAAGAACAAAGTCCTCCTCCAGTTTACATGTCCCACATCCACTCGGTGGGTCAATAACAGGTATAGACTGTATTTCATTGCCATGAGTGCACAGAGTAAGGTTGAACAGCACCTGTGGGCTGCTCCACAGTCTCAATAAGTATCTCATCTACATCCAACAGGGACTATACAAAATAGAAAAATTTTGAGTCCCACAATTACTACTTATCCATCAACTCCATGTGAAAGTTCTCAAGCCAAACTGGTAGTCCATACCAAGAAATACTGTAGATAATTTTCTGGGCTATTCATCATTTGTAGACAAATCTCCCTTAAAATCACAGCAAGAAGGAAAATATACACATGTCAATATGGTCTTTGGGTTAAATCACTACTGTGTGTCCTTTGTGGATCATAAGACCAATTGATGAAGACTTGAAGTGCTAGAAGGATCTTACCACAAAAGCAGGCAGCTCTTCGCTGACAGGATGGCAGTGGGTCATTTTAAGGGTACAGAGTGAGAAAGATGCACAGGTGTCCATGGAAAATGCTTCCATTGCCTAGGCAACTGTGACCCACATTTAATTATTATGGCATTGATATATTATCACCAGAGTAAGAGCTGCTGCAAAAGACTGTAAAACTGGTATACCTAGCCCAGGCTTTAGCTTTCCAGGAAGAAATATGAGCCAAAAAGGGCTATGCATAGCAAGTTCAGATCAGTACTAAATTTGGACCCACACCATGCAACCAAACAAAATGGTACTTCCCATACACTCAGGCACATGTCATAGCAGGGAAAAGAGATGCTGACCAAGCTGTGAATGAAGCCAGGTCACTCTTTCAGAGAATAAAACACAACTTCATAAGAAGTTGTCAAACACATATGTTACCAAAAGAGGGTAAAAAAATGAGTTAAATTTGTTGATCTAAAAGAAGCTTTCTGGGCTAAATATCCTGCCAGAGTACTCAAAGCATTACAGTATGACAAATACATCTCTGCTTCTTCTAGTGTTCATACACACGGAAGACTTGGATTCTGCTGCCTATATACTAGTTCTGTGAGATGCAGACACGATCCCTGGGGTGGGATAGTGGTCATCAATTACTGACACTGTGCAGAATGTGTGCTACAAAGGCTGGATGTATTAGTGCAACTACTGTTTGCCATAATCCCACCAAGGCCCCAGAAAGCAACACGCTATCTTGCCCATTTTTAGAAACCAAACATAGCTTGCACCCCACTCCATAAAAAACTGAGTATACTTACAATGTCAGATTCTAATCAAATATTAGATAAAGATAAATATAGGGTACTAATGACCATTTACGCCTCTATAGCACAGAAATGCATTGGCATTCAACTTCAGCAACATTGTTCAGCTACTAATCCCATCTGTACAAAACACTGAATGTGTAATCTACAATAACTTATGCGTCCTAATGATTTTTCAACTTTGGAAAATGCCAAATTTAAGCAAAATTCACAACAACCTTTTTCACTCATTATTCAGGTTGCCATTTTGGGTCCATGCTATACCACATCTGACCAAGATGGGGCATTCTTCATATATTTAAGCGAATGACACAGTGAAAGAAAGAGATGTTGACCAGGCTGCGAACGAAGTTGAGTCATCCTTCCAGAGCTTTCCAAACACCACTTTGTAAGTCTAATTACTTTAACAACTCCAACATAAACTATGTTTTCTTTGAAATAAGAATCTCAACAACACGTCATAAGATCAAATCAACTTTCTACAAGAAATGAATATACATCAGCTAGGAAGAAGGATACAGAAGTAAAATGAGAGCAGCTTGCTGCAAGTATTTCTTGAGAGCAAGCAGGTATATTATGGTTACCACATTAGAAATGTGAATCTCCACTTATTTAGGTCTACATTTATTTTGTCTTCCTTCCTGTATATGAACTATAACTGGGAGAAAAGAAAGATACTGCAATTACAGAACAAACTGGAGATTAAATACAAAGAACCTGAGCTAGCTTTCCGCATGTGTACTAACTGTAGTCTCGCTGCCACTACATTAACATTCCCTAGTCCTACGGTGATACCAACAATTAGAGTAACTTGCCTTAAAATCTGAAAATTATCAGTATCGTGATCCTATAGGTTGAAAGCAAAATCTCTTTGGCTTTAGAAACAAAGGTTATTTCTTTATTGATAAGTATCATTTCACTTTATAACAATATTTCTTTCATACTTCTGTTTATTGATATTGGAATATTTTCAGGTGGAACCATGTGAACAAACAGTTTCTAGAGCTTTGCAAGTTTTTGATTAATTTAGTTGGACACCATGGAACAGGTTTATATTTTAATTATTCACATTGCTTTTGGAAGAAACTGCTTGCTTTGCTTTCAAGAATCCCTTCTAAAATACTGTAGAACTTTACTGAATTCAGATGCATTTTATCTGTCTTAACAAGATAACGAGTCATTCTTTCTGGTTTAAAAAGCACATAAATATATTCCTAGATCTATTTCTGTTTTGTGCAATACTTAAACCAATGTAGGTTCCCTTCCAACTGAAAATAGTCTATTCTGTCTTATTGCCTTCAGTAAGAATGCATGTGAATCAAATCAGGCATGTCCCTAAGTTCACCTGAATAAGGACACTTTTCTACATCAGGGCTGAAATGCTACCACATTCAAACACTACTTGATGGCAAGAACATCTGCCATTATATCTTGACACCATCAGATTTTTTTAATATCTCTGTTCACCGAGTGCAGGGAATAAAGACACAGAGTCCTTATGTACTTCACATGCTGAGTGACTTCAGAAAAGGGGTCAGAAGTAATCTTCTCTGTCCATAAACTTCAATAAAGTAAACTTTTTTTCAGTTACTCATTTTCAGGATCACATTGGCCAAATAGGAAATAGAGGCATCCAAAAAACAATCTCTAACTCTTGAGAACATACTCTTACTAAGAGGAGCACTCCTAGAAGTGCTCAGACAAGCACACAAACTAATTTCAGCAGAAAACGCACGTCTCTGTCAGTGTTACACTTAACTTTTGGTAAACCAAGTAAACATACACATGGATAATCTTATCCACATGTTAAAACTTCCCAATATTAAGGCAGGATGCCACAACAAGCGTAACCATAAGAATATGACATATGCACATATGACATATGCACACTTCAGGTCCGCCAACACCAACCAGACATCCAGAAAATACGTAAAGGACTTTCACAAAACTTTGTACTACTTTGGAGCAAGTCAGCCCGGCTTAAGGGCCAAGCAGCATCTAAACAATCCAGCACCAAAGCACTTTTGTTTAGCACAAAAGACACAGAAATTGGATTTGAAAATGAATTTAAAATTTTAAATATTCTATAAAACAGTAATCAAAATTTTAGGAATTATATGCTTTTCAATTAACTTTTGATAGATGTCAGATCTACACAAGACTCATTTTTATTAACGTACATGCAAACAGATACCATGTCTTACAAAAAGCCCTCCACTATCACTGTCTTGAAGGACTTCAATAACCTTACTTCAAAACTCATTTTTCAGATGTCTGTAATTCAGCCATTAAAAAAAAACCCACACTCCAGGCTGAAACCTCACATTCAGAATTTTTAGTCCACAAGTATTCTTTCAGTTTAATTTGGTTTAAATTAGAGTCTTTTCATGTTATAAAATCGTCAAACAAAAGCTCTGTTTTTACTTTTTAGAAAAATTCTCGTTACTCAAAAATAGCTTTGAATTGCCCTACTCGATTTGTAAGTGAATTTATATAACTAAATTTAATGTGATATTTTACGTTAATTTAGCCCTCAAGCACTCTCAGAGAAACTAAACCAATTAATGACTAATGTAGTCTACGTGTCTTACGTAGATTAAGAAACTAATACTGTTGAACACATATACTTGATAGTCTTCTATAAAGATATCCAACATCATTCAATGTGTACGGATCCATTATTCCAACAACGTTGGAATATGTACTTCACTTCAGCAGTCTCCTCCATTTTCTGCTCCAATTTCAATGGACAGTAGTTACTTCTGCCCTGGTATTGCTTCCATGGAGCCCTCTGCCATACTGTATGTGGTCAATCAACAAGTCCACCACAGAAATCCATAGCATCTGAAACCATGATGTTATCTTACTCTGAAGATCAAATGAACTCTTTAGGACTTGGCACCCCAGCTCCACCTAGATGGAGAATTTTCTAAAACTCATTATATAATATGTAATACAAGGCTCACACCTGAAGTTAGAAAAGTCATTGTTCCATGCTTGGCGCACAGCCTGGATGGAGTAGTCCAGGTTTACAGTGTGGAATGCTCCAGCTGGCACATGCTAGAATGCTTTAAAGCATTAGCCAATGAGTCACCTCATTTTGCCAGTTAAAAAAAAAAATTAGTATGCACTCTAAATCACACAGAAACAATCTTTTCTTTCAGAATTCTCTCACGGTTGGGAATCTATCAGTATTGCTTAACTCCAAATGCTCTTTTTACTTTTACTTATATAGTTAATAAAACTTGAGGAAGCACCTGTTTTCAAAGGGATCTATCTAATATACTGTTTTTTGATTCCTGGCATTAAAAGAAAAGCTTGAGTATTTGTGGCACTTTCATAGCCCCAGAAGTATTCCAGCTTTCTTTCCACTGGGATATGCTTTATAATTCACAACCATTTAAATTACTACTTGCAAAAACAATCAAAAGTTAAAAAACAAAAGTCACATAGCAAAACCATAAATGATTCAAGAGACCCTTCGTGTACTGAAGGAATTCTTATTCTGTGTACTAAGGGTTTGTTGTTACGATTATGCTGTTTAAAGTGGTACTCTTGTCATTCAGATTTGCCTATTTTTTCTCTTTCTTTTCCATTTTTCCCTATTTTTTCCTTCATTCTCTGTATATCCAAAAAACAACTGTGTGTTATAAAACACACTGAAAACCAGAGAAAGTTATTTATTTGCTCACATCTTCCAGAAGAGAAGTTTGGCTCCCTTTAAGTGATTCCCCAGTGAGTAAGAACTGTTTATCACTTACACTTTTTACAATTTTGCTTGTATTTCAGTATTTCATTCCAATTAGGCTTACCCCAGTTCAGCTCTGGATTTATGAATATGAGGAAGAAACCCATTTCCATCAACTTTCACATTACAGTAACTTGAGGAGAAATGAGCCCGACGTAGCGTTGCTCCTCAAGGAGCCTACAAGGCAAAGGAACTTTCCAGCAGACTTCTCTACAAGGAATTCTGGTTTATACATCACTATAGTCAACAACATGGATTTACCAGTATCCTTCAAAGGGCAACTTGGAAGGCTATGTCACAGTTTGTTCCTTTAACAAGGCAGTGTCGGTCTTGCAGAGTGTCCTTCAAGATCTTAAACGAGTGGCATAATAGCATGTAATACATAACTATCACTCCACTAAATCTGTCTTGAGAGAACTTCAAAAGCAGATAGCAACACTTCATCTGAAATTGAACAGGGTAGGGCAAGGGAAAAAGAAATTTTCCTGGCTTAAAAGTCTCATCCATACATGCAATCAGCAGCTTTAAACATATTTTATAATCACATACCTGCTTCAAGATTCTAATAGCCTACCTATCAAACTCTCACTAACCACCTCTTAATCATGTCCTAGTATGTCAATGGGATAATAAAAATAATTTCCAACCAAGCAGTTACTTCAATTTGTTCTAGTTATACAGAGGCTTCAGAGAAAATATTTTGGCCATACTTAAAAAGGCATAAATATTTTAAGTCTGTTGTAACCAATGAAATGGATTATGTCTTTTGTTTCTTTGTTTTTATTTCTCATAAAAAACACAGCTGCTTAATTATATGTCCATTATGCACCTCCATAGCATTCTGTCCATTTATTTTTTGGCAGTGCAAAAGGCAGTAAGAAGTCAGAAGTGAAAAGAACTTATCTTCATTAAAAGAAAAAGAGTTATTCTACATACTTTATCCAGATCAGATATGTAAACCTCATTCTTTTTCTATTCATTTGCTTCTTCCTGTACACCTGGGTCACATTCCCTTCATTAACAGAAAAAAAATAGCTATATGTTCCCATTATTCAATAAACAGAAGTGGAAGTGCCAAATTCTTCAGTTTGATGACCTTGCAAGAGGTCAGCTGACAAACTAGATATGCTCACTTCCACTTACAAATATTTCTTGCTTTCTACTTGATTTTTTTAGCATAAGAAATAAACCCTTTCACATAGTCAAACTTCATTATTGTTTCCCAAGTCTGCTCTTTGTAGCTTTAATTGATGCTACTATGACAAGTTCTCAGAAGCAGTGGACAGAATCCTAAGTCCTCCATTTTCCTGTTCCTTATAAATATCCAGATTTTTTCAGAGTGCTGCAGAAACCTGGCAAATCACAGCAATAGTTTCCCATTTCACAATTTGTCCATAACGATAAAAGAAATCATACACTTAGTCAAGTGCCTGAAAAGGTATTTTAGTCTGAAGAAAGGAGGCAAAGGAAGTGACCTGTGAGTCCACATGCCAGAATCCCATTAGAAAAAAAAAAAGTTTCCCAGCACTAGCCTGCAGTGAAGTTCCTTAACTACTAAATAAATATCACTTAAATGAATACTTTCGATATACTGCAGTAAAACCGGATACTTGGTTGCAATTTTATTGAGAAAAAGTTAGAATGTACTGAAAGAAGAAATAAAAGAATAAGTCAAATCTGAATGAAAAAGGGTTTATCTGTTCAAAGTTATGAAACACCTCTACTTTGATTAGATGAAGGAGTAAAGGAGTGCATCTCTTTGTAGGACCAAAGGTGCCTTCTGCTTAAACAGTGCCGTTTCAATGATTATGACAGCAGTTTAGTTTTATTCTTCATCGGTTCTTTTACTATGATACAAACTACCTTGACTGAACAAAACCACATCCTTCTTGTACATCAGGATGAAAGCCTAGGTTTTCAAGCTACATAAACGTCCCTACTGCAAACCCTTGCCCAAAATGATGTTCCACTTTTAAATCATAAGTAATCTTAGCTGGCATTTCTTAGCTACTTTTCACTGCATGTTCCCATGTTTCTTTCTGGTCAACGCTTACTCTTCAGAATACTATCACACTGCACTTCCAAAACAAATCTGTATCTTACTGATGGTTAAGCCTTCACACAGAAGGTTTGAAGGAGACTCTGAGGCAGAATAACCTAATGCAATGCATCCTTAAAACACAGAATCTCTTACAAGCATACATAGCTAAGAAAACTCTTCAGATTAAAAATTTACATCTCTCTCGATGCAAAATGGTCATGGTATGTACCATGCCTGTAAATCAAATTAGCAAATTTAACAAACAACAGTTGGCAGGAAATGTATGGTACTCCTGCCCCTGGGCTGCTGTCCTGTAAAATAAAAAAAAAAAAAATTATTAAATTAATTTAACCTGCATGAGAGCAGTCATAACAGCCCTCCACAGGTTCAATCCACTTTTTTTTAAAAAAAGACTGTTTACTCTTTGGGTATAGAATAAGTATTGTCCAGAGAAGATGAACATAAAACTATACAGTTACTAAGCCTTGATATTTTTTTTGAAGGAACAGAAAATACACCCACTAAAAACCATCATTTAAAAAACAGAGCAAGCAAAGAACATCTGCAGTGCAGGTCACACTTGCTTGTTTTGTATCCACCATACTATTAAAATAGTCACTATTGCCTTGATTCACCAAGTTACTTAAGCATAAGTCTAATTTTAATAACGTGAATAATCCCCTGAAGTCAAATGACTACTCAATTAAAGTTAGACATATGCTTAAGTACCTTGATAAATTGAAGCCTGTAATTGCCTGCAGTTGTTTCTGACAATTTTGCTGCAAGTAAAAAACCCAGAGTTTTGCCAGCGAAAATGTGATACAATAGCGCTTTTATCACTGCAGAAATTAATTTAACCATTTTTTTTCTTTCAAGTTTGTTTTTCCACCTATAGTTCTAGACAAAGAGTTCATCAAAGTCCATACAATAAACAAAATCACATTTTAAATGTAAAATAAATGTGAGGGTTTGGTTTCTCTTCTATTCGTTTATAGAAAATCTTTGCTGAAGTATAAAGTATAAAATCTGGAAAAGACATGGGAGACTTGTTACATCAAGTAGCTCATACTGAATTTTTTGGGCAGAGTCATAAATTGAAAGAGCATGATGATCGATGGAATGAATTCAGAAAGAAGTTTCACTGCAGAAGAGTTTTCCAAGCTAGGAAGCTCTGCGGTGCTTGCAAGAATTAGGGTCCTGGGCTTCCTGCAGCACCCTGTGAAATCTACAGGAAGATTTACATCAAATTATGAGAGGTGGATTGAACTGTTACTTCTCACAAAGTATCAGCTTCCCCTTGTTTGTAAGAAACGACATACTTGGCAATAGGGGCTAAAAGTTGTTATTTTTTAATGGTTCCCAAAAAATAGGATAAAAAAATAAAAGGGAAGGGGAAGGAATATAAAAAAGAAATATCTCTATTTATAAACAGAATTAAATACTTGTAAAGTATGTTTCTCAGATATAATTAAGACCTTATAAACATACTATTAGAAAACCAGCAACTCTAAACAATTTATAACAACACAATTCACAGCCTTCCTGCCTGATCTAAGGCTCAGGCAAAACACGGCTGCTGTTCTACAGCTATGGCTTAAATAATTTGTACAAGAGACCAATTACCAGTGTCCAAAAGGTGAGAGCCAAACATGGTTTGTTACCCCATCTAAAAAGTCAGTATTCAAGAATTGGCCATGAACAGTTTTTGCTGGTAGAGCATGACATGTTAGTGATAAAGAACTGCATATATAAGGTGTTAAACATGCCCACAAAGAATAAATAAAAAAACATAAACTCAGAGCAGTCTGAGGGATTCTGGTCCCTTATTTTCTGGAAAACATCCTTAAATAACACCTGTGCTAGACTCACACCTTTAAATTACAAACACACATAGCAATGTTGGCCTACAAGTTTCTTCCCTTAGCTGGAGTCTTTGATTAAAAGAATTGTAAAGGCTTTTCAACTCTTCATAACAAATTATTTGGACATAAGCTTTTTCCTTTTCTCCCTACAAGTCTTAACATTTCCTTACATAAAGATAAACTGGGTATAGCCAAATTTGCCCACAAGGCTTAAAAACATGCATAATACACCCAGAAGCTAACTAGTTCTACTTTTGGAATTATTTCTGAATAAAATTCATGTTTGTGTACAAACTATGCATCCTGCTCCCACTGAGATAATCTTCTAAAATAACTATCGGCTTCAAAAATAATAGAAATAGCTACAAAAACCACAGTACGGAGCACTGAAAATGGTTTGAAAGGGTAAAAAAAGGTTAACCTGACCTTATGTATGAAAAGGAATGACTACTATTTCCTTCAAATCAGAGTCCCAACAATTCACGATCAGAATTCAAGCCCCACTCCTGAA
Source organism: Falco naumanni (assembly GCF_017639655.2). Lineage (NCBI taxonomy): Eukaryota > Metazoa > Chordata > Aves > Falconiformes > Falconidae > Falco > Falco naumanni. The sequence continues at coordinate 22,390,823 of NC_054057.1, read as the reverse complement.
TCACATGGGAGAAATGGGCAGATGCAATGGGAGTTTTCAGGAATATGTACTTATAAAATGGATACAATAGGGAAAAAAGGGGGGGGGGGGGAACTGTTCTGTAGCAGCTTAACCTGCTTACCCCTCCAAAATTACCTAGCAGAGGTAAATATGTTATTAATCTAACACAAGAATGACTTCACCAAGCGTACATTTCAAACCATATCCTGTGCTCCTGAGAATACCCTTCCACTGCAAGTCCTCCTACGTGTAGCTATGTAACACACAAAGTATTTCTCACTGCAACATATAGTCACTTAATAATTACCATTTGGGGCTAACATTCTTAAAATACCTTTTAGAATGATTACTGAATAAATCTGTTTCACTAGATTAAAAAATCTACAAAGAAATACCTATCATTTCATTGTTACTATATTAACTCACAGTTTCCCCTTGAGAAAACAGAAGAGGAAACTAACCTGATTTTCCACTTTAAACTATGTTCTCTGAGCAACTTTAGTGTTAAAATTTCTGCTAAGACAATCATTGCTTCCAGTTTTCCCCTTAAGCTACGGCTGTTCCTGACCACAGTTTGTTACAGTGATATACTGAACTTTAAACCTCTAAGAAAATGCCACAAACAAACCCAAATAAAGTAAGCATGCACCTGCTCCCATACTTAATTCTTCCCTGCGTTTGGTGAAATCGTTGAGTCCTCTTGTTAAAGAACAGTCTGAATTGCATCCTGATTTAAAAAAACAATCCACAAATAGGTCCTCAAAAATATCTGGGTTTTCATTTCAAAAGTTTTAGAACGAAACAGGGTTCAGCTCCTGAAATAACTCTACAGATTGTTTCCACCCACACAAAAAAATCCCAGCCTACTTACTGTACAATTTATACTCAAAATGCGTAACACTATTTTCCAACTGAAAACAAAATCAACAGTGTGAAGAAGTGTAGAGTTTGTACTAACTCTAGCGAAAATGAAGTCCAATATATCTTGTTCAAACAGTAAGTGAAATCAGAAAAGCTCACAAGGAGCAGGAGGGGAAGTTCAACCTTTAACTGAACTATTACAAATGGCAAAAGTAAATTTAGGGCCTTGAGGGGGTGCGAGAAGAGAAGGATGTGAGAGTTGAAATCCTGCAGCATTTTTACAATAGCTTTTTACAATTCATTCATTTCCAGATGACGAAGAGCAACTTTGCAGACAAAGCAAGAGCACCTGAACGGGAACGCAAAGAAAGCTTCACAACAAATTTGTCATCTTTTCATCTTTGCTTGCTTCCATGAATGAAGCTCAGAGAAACAGTAAGAACACGTAAAGGAAAAATAGCAGGCACTTCAACCCCCCCAGCCCCCAGTACTAACCCATCCATGACCAGACAGAAAACCACTTATTTGGAACACGTTTTCCTTTATTCTAAAATAGTTTTGTTAACACATTGAATTCCAAAACGTATGCTATTTCTGCGCACCCCCACATCCACACAAACAGAGCCCCAAGCAAATAATTACTTTTCCTGTTTACGTAAAATAATTATGCAGGATTTCCTGAGAACATGATTTTCAAATTAGGGACAAACCAAACTGAAGAGTCTCTGTTTCCTTTACCACAGGAAATGTAGTGGATTTGGTTTTAAACTCAATTTATATATATCAATTAAAAAGCTGGAAGTTCTTATCTGTGACTGAGTTGTGGCAACTTTGGAAAGTTGGGGAAAACAATGCTCTAACAAGTATTTAGCTGTTGAAAATATCTTTTAGAAATGTTAAATTTAATAGCTCTCTAGTGCATGTCTGGGATTTCTTTGTAATCTTCTTGAGCAATGTGTAATATTTTGGCAAAGTCCCAAATCCGCTCAGTTAGTAGTAGTAGAGACAAGAAAAGGCTATAAAGCAAATTTGTTGTCTCTTTTTTTTTATTAGTTTTAGAAACTTTAAACATAAAAGAAATCTTGCTTTACATTAACCTCACCCTGTTGCTGCAGTCCAGAAATTTAGTACAGATTTGCATGTGCTCCGTATGTATCTTTCCATATCTGCCCTACCTGGCCTATGCAATTACCGTGCATGTGCTGACCAGCTGTGAAGCGGGAGGGAGGGGGAAGGGGAAAGGGGAAACAACTGAGCTTTGGGCTTGGAAAGCAGAGAGCTGAATTTCCTGGCTTACCCTGTGGCCCACTTAATGTCTTCAGTCAGGTGACCAAAAGAGGCAAGTAAATTACACAGGAGCAGGCACTGGATGTCACACAATACATTATAGCCACGCAATATTCCAATTTCCTTTTCTGATCACTGCAGCCTCGATGTGCGCCAGCTACATCTTAGCCAGGCAAAGTTTTCTGGTTGCTTCTCCACACGCTTCATTTCAAAGAGAACTGAGTATGATGCTGCAGTCTGTATATTCCTTCCCGTTTTAGGAACTTGGTACTCTTAATTTTATTGGCAAATTAATCTGAAAGGGCAATATCGGCCTCAAAATGTTTCCCTTACAAACTACACGTGATGTAATGTGATACAGCTCAATGCAGTATGATGACAACTGATAAAATCACAGTTACACGTAGATGCGTGAACGATAACGGGTTTGATATCTTATGATGTCTATTTGCAAAATACTGAAAAGAGGCTGTTACAACAAATCCGCTAGCTTTTAATGCTTAACTTGCATTTGCAGCAAGATATGTTCTGTAAATGAATATCAAATATTGGCCTCATAGATGTTACAGAATTAAGAAAAAAAAAGTATCATTTGCCTCTGAGTTTATTCTTAGTTGTTAGTACACATATTAGGAAAAACAGAGAACTAGAATGATGAAAAACAAATTCTTAACTTCTAGTGCTCAGATGATGACTTCCAGCATCCCTTTTGCATTAATACATTTTTCCAATTTTATTTTCTATTGGTGGTAGATATTCATCAAGTATGCACACAGAATTACACTGAAAAAAAAAAAGCGTTACAATACAAATTGCTGTTGAGCAGGAAAGCCTAGTCCAAATGGTGTGCAGATATTATTGCCTTTTCTTTTTTTTCTGATCACTTGTCTGAAGGGCATAGCTCTACCCTGGCATTTTAAAAGTCCTATCATATGCATTGGCAGTGTTATAATTTCAGATTTGATACTTCCCAGCTATAGTAGATTTTTAACTCATCAGCTCAAATAAGCAGCTGTCTGCAATATGGGTTGATCTATTCTCTTAGGTTTTTTTCTGCTTCAAATATTCTTAAAAAAAAAAAAATTGTGCTAATCCCTCAACAGTAAAAAGCAGTGCTATATTAATTCACATGTGGCAAACACAGCATCTTCCCTGCCTGAGCTGAAACTGCCATCATACCATTACTCAATCACCAACTGTTGCCAGTTCTACTGCAGCCACTTTCATAATGGTTTCGGAGACATCCAGTCTGCGGTATTCCTAATTCTCATTACAACTCTTTTACATATATGTTTTAAGACATTCTTGGAGTGCAACATCAGAACAGCAACTACAATGGATTTGAATAGTATTTTAAATATAGCGGATACGAGGTTTGTCTCTAACGTTTGGAAATTTTAAAAGCCTGCTTATCTGCTAAAAGGCATGAGTGCAAAGCTTGGAAGCAGGGTTATCAGAAATGTTTTTGGGGTAGAGATGTCAAGGGGAGTACCTCTGGCTGGAATTACAGCAGATGTACAGATGGTACAGTGAATGATTACATTATGCCAAGCCACACACTTAAAATCACTCAGATCTCCCAAAATTCATAAGGTTGGCTTAAAAGCCATGAGATGCTCTAGAACAAAAACTACCAGTGTTTTTCTCTTTCAGGATGTTTGGAGCTTCAGGGAGAAGCTGCCTTCCTTTCCAAGTCCTGATGAGTTGATACATGAGACATACATTACTGAAAAAGTACCGTTTACATCCGGACAGTAAAGTCTCACTAAATCAAGAACAGAGTCTTGATTCCCTCAAGGAGTTGAAATTAAAGATGCAAAAAACAAATAACTGAGTAGGTTTTTATTAAAACGGCAGGCAGAAAAACACAAAGCCTAGCACGTTGCCAAGTCAACCTGGGTGATTATGTGAAGGAGTCAGCTGTCTTCTTTTTCCACCAAAGCAATTTTTAGAACTCATAATATAGGGAAAAAAAGGGGGGGGGGGGCATAAATCCAAAGACTGGTAAAAGGACACAGAAGACATTGCTTTTTTATGAATTTCGTTATTATTGTTATGCCACTCATGATTTTCAGAACCTCGTACATTAATGCTAGACAAGGAGATAACTGGTACATCTGTCAATATTTAAATATCAGAACCTCGTTTCCACAAAGTTCTGTTTCATAGTAAACATGCTGTCTATCCAGTGTCTCCTTTCCTAAATTCGTCACATTATTGATTAGTATTTTACATAAAACTTGGAACTAGCAAACTCCTGAAGAGGGTATTGTTTTAACTTCTGTTTCCAGATGAAATTCATAAACCCAAGAACAGAAGTTAATCAAAAGGTCTTACATGTCCTTGAAGTCATACTTAACTTCTACTTTTAAAGGATTAAATTGGATTTGAGTGATTAAGTCTTCTGAAGATGCTCAGGACAGTAATCAATGCCATCTGAAACTATCTCATGACCCTCCTGATCCCTGTGAACAACTGCCTTGTGCTTACAGTATGCAATGAGTTACTATTTTAATTGCTCACTATTTGCATTAAAATGATACCTACTGACCCTATTATGTACTACGCAAACATATACTCAGGGAATTCATTTGCAAAGGCACAGTAGCGCACCAATGTGGCAATATACAGGTGAAACTTGGCCTAGATGATGAAAAAGCTGTGTTGAGCATACTTCTGAAAACCCAGTGTTTCCAAATGGCATGACCTGCTATGATTTCTTTCAGAATCCTTGCAGAGGAGTCTGAGGAAGCTACACACTAGCAGCTTGGGGATGGAAGTGAGATATTAGAGCTTAGAAATGTGCTAACACAATAAGTGAATTAAAACAAAACTTAAAAAAAACATAAATCAAGCTCTTACCTCCCAGAAAGACACATGTACATCCCCCAAAAACAACCAGAGAAAGGGTAGCAGCCAGTACTGACTTGCAAAGTATAAATACATTGACTTAGATGCCTGTTGTTGCTCACCAGAGTACAGCAAAGGGCAGTACCAACTTAAATAAGGCCATATGAGAAACGGGGTTACCAACTGGTTGGCTATCACCCAAGGGAGTTATGAACTGCTTGTCATTAGGAAAGAATACTATCAACTATCCAGGGATCGTTTCAATATTCTCATAAATAACCCAGATGCTGAGAGAAGAATGGATGTACATCAGACTTGAAGATGCCACAAAATTAGAAGGAGCTGCACATGCTGGACAAACTAGATAGAACTGAAAATGTTTGCAACTAACTGGGAGATGAAGTCTGAAAGCAAGAGAGTGAAATTCAACAAGGAAAATCAACTGGAAGGTTCTAGAATTGGGCATGAGTAATCCACTGACATGAACAAATCACATGCAAGAGAAAAGGATCAAGAATTTACTTGCTTCACAAACTGAACGTGAATTAAACAAAGGCTCCTTTGCAACAGCAGGGTAACATTAAAATGGCATTTCAGAACCCACAACATTCACAAAATAATCTTTCAGTTTTACTTTCAAGTTGATAAAATTGGAGCTGGAGTAACGTACTGCGTTTGGTTCTGGACACCACAAAAACGGTGTGTTCCAAAAAGAAAGCACAGAGGATAGCAGTAAGTTCTGGAAAGCATGATCTCAGGCGAAAGACTAAGCAAAGTGGGAATGTTTTGCCTGGAGAAGACTGAGACATGCCAGTCCAGAAGGTCATAAAAGACTACTGAAGAGAGGAAAGAATCTGGCTTCTCAGTTAGAAAGCTTTCCCTAACGTCTGACCTGACGACTCCTAGCTGTGATTTAAACACTTCTTGCCTTGTGTGCCACAGAGATAATGAATAGTGAAGCACTAAAATTAAGTGCCTAGGGGTTGTGCAGTCCCAGAACAAGCCAGGCAAGTATCTGCGGAGAGCCATGTTGCTAAAGTTGATCTTATATGGAGAACAGATAGCCCCATCCAAGACCATTTTTCCATGACTGTTCCCTGCTCGCAGCATTGAAACTAGCTCACGCACTTTTACTTTACACTGTTCAATGCCATGCAGTCATACCCTGAAAGACAGGAATAATGTCTTATGAACAGCTTACTATTTAAATAGAGACCAAACTAGAGACCAAATAGGAAAAAAAAAAAAAAAAAAAAAAAAAAGAGGTCAGCTCTTTTACAGACAGAGGAGGGGCACACAAAAGTGGCAAATCACAGCATCAGGAGTCAAATCTCAAAGCATAGATAGAAATGTGATAGGAAACACAGCAGCAGAAAATCTAGAAGTAACCACCACTCCGTTACTTGTGGCAACCTGGAACTGGTGATTCCAAGAAACTGCTCTATCTTGCATTAAAAACAGATTGGGAGCACTCACCCAAAAAGCAGCATCATGTTAAATGAGGTTGCAGCAAGCACCCAAACCAGAAATATTATTTTTTTGCAAGCAAATGTAGAGATACATTTCTGAGTTTCAGTCCAATCTCTTGATCACATATCATTTATATCATCTTTTGAAATCCAACAAAGGCTTATATGATGAATGTTTGAAGAAGCTCGCTAAAGATGCACAGGAAACTACTGTAAAACCCACCAATATTCTCAGTGGCTTTCAGCACCTGGTACTTGAGAAAAGAAACTATTTAACCGTTTTCACCTCATCATTATTACTCAAAACTGTTAAATGGCAGGAAATAAAATTACTTAAGAATCTCCAAGGAGTTTGAAAGTTAACAGTGAAAAGATAGCATAATTATACATGAATGTTAAGAGGTATCACTAACAACGTTCTCTTAAATGAGCTACCTGATCAGATTCTTAATACATGGAACTCTGTTCCTGCCCAAGGCCCTCCTTGCTTGGGAATTAAATATGTCAGTAAACACTGTATGTATTAAACAAATCTCAGATTCTTTTGTGATTCCGACAGTCACGTGATGGTCATTTTTACTTCTCTTTTATCCTCCAACTCTGACAAATTGGTGAATACAATCAGAGTATATAAAAAGTGGCAACATCAGAAAATGAAGTGACATCCTAGAATTGCTTCAAAACGTTCACTCCTGTACTTAAAACCCTCAAAATAAAATACTATAAGCTTGTACACAAAAGAGGAATAAATTATTTGTGGGTTTGTGGAAGCACTAAAATAAGACTCGAGGTCCATTGTTCTAAGCCTCAAGCTAAATTAAAATGCAGTTTCTGCCCCAACAAGCTAAGTTAATAACTTGTGTGTACTACAAAAGGCATTGTTGCATCACTACAACTATTCTTCATGGTCAAAACTCCAGCCACTATCATAACCACATATGTCAAGGACAAATTTTACAAGGTCAAAAAATTGTCTCTGTTTAGAAGACTTATTATCATACAAAATAACATTGGTATTTATAAGATTTTATATTCCATATATTAGGTTTTAACTGTGTTACATAGATTCAGCTAATGCTTCTCTATTTGAAGTCACATCGGCTTCTTATTTATTTATTATTATGGCCATTCCACATGACAATGGATTGTTCCAATGCAGAACCACAACTACTAACACAACTAAACTGACTGCATATCAGTTGGACACAAAAATAAACATTAATCTTGTGTCTTTTTTTATTTTTTTTATTTTTAAACTAACAAAGAATAGCCTTTCTAGTAAGATAATTTAACTCCTACTCTTTATGCTAGTAGTTTTCTAAAACAGAAAATATAGAAAATATGAAATACAAGTTGGGTCTTCCATACCCTTCCATACTCTTTGGAATCTCAGATTTCATCTACCTAGAAACATCCACGAAAAGAAAGATGACTAATGCAAAAGTTTGAAAAGCTCATTAACAGGAGCATACTCATTCAAAATTCAAGTGCCCTAAACTTGTTGTAGCTGACATAAACCAGGGTCACGGTCAGATAATTGCTTTGGCTGTTGCTACCTCAGATTCAGAGGTCACTCCAGCACTGAGTGACCTCACCTCTGCAGGTTTCACTGGATCAGGAGTCATGAGTGAAACTATTCTGTAAAATGATCCATGCTGAAACAAAGCAAAAATCATGGAACACAGACAAAGGAACCTGAAGAACCTTTTAGAAGTACATAAAACTGAAGTTGTAGCTGGTAACTAATCAGCAAAGTTTCGGTGCAGAGCTATGTGCTGTTCTCCTACCCTGGCAGCTGAACAACTGAGAAAAAGGAGATACAACAACGTGATGCTGTCAAAAAATGAAAGCATACTATTCTCAGGTGTCTTAGCATGTGAAAGCTCTTCACGTTACTCAGAAACATGAAGAACTTGGCTAAGGCGCTTGCCAGATCAGGACACAACACTTGAAGAGGTGAAAAAAGTGGAAATTGTGTCAGAGAGAAAACCAAAAAATAGAAGAGGTTTAAAAAATACAACCCTGGGGAAAACATGAATGAGCTGGCCTGACACAAACCAGAAAAGAGGACACCATAGATGAGCTCCATGTAGATTTTATATATGTAAAAATTTGCTACAGACAATATGGTGATCAATTGCCATAATGCATCACTAACTATATAGCCAAAAACCTTTTCCTAAATTTGGGCTTTATCTTCCGTATTGAAAATGGAATTATTTCTTTTCCTCCTCTCGGTGGGCATGGAGAATTACCTAAGCAAGACTATAGCAAGTGTTTCAAAACTTCTGGTGAAGAGAAATTGGGACAAACATCTGTCAAAGTGTCCTAGATATAAAGGGAACAAAGGTGAGGGTGTAGACTAGCTAAAATTGGTTGAGATCGCCTTTGGGATACAGATGTAAGATCAACTTCTCTAGCTTAATTTGTATTGTATCATTAAATTCCAGTATAAGAGAAAATATTGTGGTTTAGATGATGGCCAGGAACTATGGTTTTGTCAAAGCAGAGAACTACTTTCAAAAAATTTATCTTTCGTTTTCACCATTATCACTCTCACTACAATTGAATTCAAGCCTTGTAGCAGAAGCCCTGCTTACCTTAAGAAGTAAGCTAATCAAAACAATTTTGCTAATAATAGGGGTTTAATAATAGACAAAGCTTTAGGTTACAATTTCTTAGTCTTTTTACCATGCAATTTTATTAGTGAGAGTATTGGTAAAAATACCTGCATTAGCATCATGCAACATTATATCTGAATGTAGTAAAGGGCATGAGAAACAACATTAAAAAGCAATGCAATTTAAAGCTTATTATCATAAGTAGATTTAACATTTAAAACTTCAATGTTTTAGTAAGGCAATGAGACTAAGACTTCTTAAGTGCATATGCCATTTTTTAAAATAGAACAAAAACTCTCTCAAAAATGCTACCCTTCCAATTAAATTCCCAGAAGCTACCTGTGTACTGGAGGATCACAGTTATTACTGCAGTGGAGTAACAAGCTTATTGTAGCCATAACACAATATTTTTACAGGAAACTATATAGCCTATGCCAAATTTATTAGTATACATCAGTGCTTGGAAATTAAATTAATGACCAAATTTGCATGACATGTTAGCTTACTGTGAAAATAAGGGTTATCCTACAAAGCAGCAATCACGTTCTATAATAAATCTTCATGAAGCAGTGCTTGATACCAAATACATCTAGAGATGCCAAAAACCTTCATAAACTCTACTCACAGACTGACCCACTCTGTGAACACCCTCACAGGATATCGTAAGCTCTCCCATAAAAAAAAATTAAAATAGAGGTGATTTATGCAGCAACTCCATTCATTAAACTAGCTCTGGATAGTCATGTTTCAGAGTTTCATGGTGACAAAGCACAGACCTCAAACAGATGCGTTAGATGTGAGCAGAAATGCAATTCTCATGATGAGAGAAGGAAGAATGTTGCAATAAGATGTGGGGAACAAGCATCTTTCTAGGGAAGTAAACGCTATTCGAAACTGAGTGTTTTACATTCTTAAGGACAATATGCAAGAGAGTGAAACAGTTTCAAACACCGTTATGTTTCTGATGGCAGATGGTTCCCTTTTGGCTGAACAGTGGTAAAGGTTCTTAATCAGGTCTGCAAATACAGTGAACCTTCACATTGCTGAAAGAGAAGCATCACTCCATTAAAAGCAAGTTCATAAGCAAGTGTTAATCCCCATGCAATGTAGCATTTATCATTTTTCATGCAAGTGCTCATTCCAAGAGGATTATCACTTCCCCATCCTGCCCTCTGGCTGACTACACAGGGCAGAGAAATTCTTTATTCCATATGGAAGGGGAGAGGGAGGTTGGAGGAAGCTGTGATCTCCAGCTTCCAGTTCTGCTGTAGTTACTCTAACTTGAAAGTGGGAAAGAGCACAGGCCAATGTTGCAGCAGTTGCTCTTCAATGAGAATACAGATACTGCTTCCCAGAAGCTGTCTAGCAATTAGTAACACATGTCATGCTACAAAGATGGGGGGAGGGAGGTGGGGGGTGCAAGCACTCTTTGCTAGTATCTGTACAGATCCTACCAACCTGCCTGCCTGAATGGTCAGATACACCTTTCATTTGTCCACACACAGAGTATTTCATTTAAGCCTGATTAAAGTGATTCTATTTGAAATGTCTCCAATATTAATAAAGTGACACAAACCAAGTACTGGAAGCACAGTCCTACAGCTAAGATCTGTGAGTACATAAATCCACTTGTATAAGTTTATGAAATTTGAGCCACCTTTCCTAATCAGATATGCACTTCTCTAAAGAACTGCCCTTTGAGGTGTAAATTGCTTAGAAAATAACATATTTTACTTGGAAATATATTAGTTACAGGATACCTTTTCTTCCCTTTTGGGCATAACTTCCTTACCGCTACACTCACATCTCTCCTTGCAGAACAGTTACAGACTACACACAGCTCACCTGGGTGCTCTTATGTAACACATCTACTCATGCAACAACGTCATTGTAGGCAAAAACATGTAAAGACATGTTCTAGACTAAATGGCACGCCAAACTCATCACAGAAACAATCAGAATATTATTTTGTAACACACCACACATACATAAAGTCAAAAGCACTGCATATACGAAAGCAGCTAATAATGCTGATAATTTGTATCTACGATCCTACATAGCTCCTTAGAAATAAACGCTGCAACAAAAACTAGATTACATGAATGACATCTAGTGGACATACCCTTCCACAACAATCACCTTTGTCCAACCAAAGCTGTTGCAAGCTCCACTTGGCAAAAGCAAGCACCTGAATATCAATTAAACAATGGTAAGAATTTTCCTGGGTTTTTTGTTTACTCACTTTTCTGTCTTCATAAAGTTAATATCACATGGATGTGCCTTAATCTCTCCTATGCCCCAAGACTGAATATTATTCATCACAAATCACCAGATCCTCAAGTTCTTAAGAAAACATAGCTCTAAGAGCTTGTGAACACTACCAAAGCCCTCTCTCATTTCCGTCATTTAAAGTAATTCCTTTGTGTTTCATTCCCCGCTACTGACCAGAAAGAGCTGATCTGTCTTGCTTGTATAATACCTTGCACAAGAGACTGTGGCGTTTTAATAGAGTTCCTAGCTACAATGGCAATACAAATCACTATTTTTGTATGCAGGATGATGATGTCAGGGGTCATTAAGTAATAGTCGCACACAGATTGCTGAGTTTTCTTTCAGACTGTTCAAACACATTTCAGCTTTTGAGTGGCTGCACTACACAATTACACTACAACTATGAAACAATTTTTCAGAAAAGGAAAAGCCAAGTTTTTTCTTCTGCCCTAGCAGATTAGAGGAACGCACTGATTCAGTTGCAGTCAGTATCTCCTCCACAAGCCCACAGGTCCTACTTTCACCACTTTCCAACTGGTTACAATCTGAAGAGCAATCTACTAATCAGGGCTCTGTTATGCTGACCTTCCTAAGAATTACAATTTCACATGGATATACAAATATGTAATGCTTGGTAACCCTGCAATACAGTTGGAGGCTAACCATGCTGCTGTAAATAATACAAACTAGATCCTTCACCCCAGCAATGGACAAATGTGGGGGACATAATGAACAACACACATAAAAGAGACATATGTCCACTAAATGACACTGAACATCAGTGTCATCATGTGTTCTGATGTTAGTTTCGATAAAGTTCTTCTCATGTGACCACAGACAAGTTACAGACTAATAATCTTAATACACTCCCAGTTTAAATGAGCATAAATATATATATAAGTTCAAACACATACAAGTATATATATAAGAATATTTTACAATAGACACAAAATAGTCTGTGACACTTCCCAGGAGATCAAAAATTAAACAGTCTCAATTATCAGCTATCATTCCTTAACAATAATTGTGATAATTACATATCTGTACTGCAAATTCAAAGTGTGAGACACGTAAAAAAATACCTCGTGGGCATTGCCTAAAATAGGAAAGTGCAAGAGGATTTCCTTCAGGGAAAAAAAAAAAGGTATCATGTTTTAAGTTAAAAATGCATTTCATTTCCATCTGAAAAGTTCCTGTGTACAGGTAAAAAGCTGTCTATTCTATGTGTATACAAGATCAGCTTCTTTAAAGTGCTGTCTCTATGGCAGGATAGGATATACATGAATGAAGTTCTAACTACATCTCACATTATACACCGAGCACGTATTTAAAACTGCCTAAGGCAAATCTACTGATTTGGTTTCCAGACAGCTGCTCTGCTCAGGAAAGAGCCTTGACAACTCACTGAAGGAGGATCACCAGAAAAGTATCAATATAATGTTGTCAGGTCTGAATAACTAGAATTCATGCCTCATAAACGGGCGGCTTTCTGCACAGGTTCCCACAGATGACTACTATACCTTTTCTTTGACTGAAATGGCAAGGAAACAGAATCCTGACTCCAGCAGTTCTTAGAAGCAGAGCACCAGCTGCGGTCCCCCCTAATCACAGTAACACAAAAATGTTTGTGCAGTGAGTAGTTCATCTAGTCGTACCACAGTAAGACACTTCTGAAAAATCTAGTAAGAAAATCTACAAACTTGTCAAAGGGAAAGGGAAAGGGAGAAAGAGAAAAGTCCTGCAAATGATAGCCGTGTTTTCTTGGTTTACAGAATCCAGGATAACACAAGACTTTCTGGCTTCTCTCTTTCCTGTGCCTTGTAAGATAAAGATAGAAAGGAAGCAGCTAGTTAAAAACCCAGACCTGTAGGTAAGCAGTTCAAGGAGATACGCTAGGCTGCTAAAGTACCTGGGAGATTGGGTATGCATCGTATGTGTCAAGACATGTATCTTGAGGATGGCCAGGCTGTTCTTTAGCAACTGATCTGTTGAGTGTGAGAGGGCACGCTTTGCTGCTTGAGAGCACAAAGTTGCTATTCAGTTCATCTGTGATACATATAATTTTCATGTCAAATGGGCTATACTTTCAGCAGTATTATTTCATTGCTCAGAACAACAATACAAGACACTGGCCCCCCAAGGCAGTCTAAACAGTCCAGGTGAGTACTACGTAGGTAAGGCTCACAGAGTACGAATGGTTATCTTGCATTTCATGAATCTAGAACTCCCCCAAATAAAACTTTCATTTTATTTCTTTCTGGTGCATAAGTTCCATCTTCTCCTTGACTGGGCAATTACAGAGCAGAAAGATTTTCTTCCATAACATCCATCTTGGACTTATTTAAGGAGAGTTTCATGCACAAAACAAAACTTTGCAAACAATCCAAGTTCTATTCTATGTTGATTTTAATTTCAAGACACTAACTGCAGAAGTATCCCAATAAAACCACATAAAGACAGAAAAGAAACTACATATCACAATTCTTGGGTGGAATAAGCAGTTTGAAATTTCTGAACGATTGACATTAATATGTTGTCCTCTTTGCTGGAAAGTTTAAAAAAAAAAAAAAAAAAAAAGTAGCCAAAATCTTTGTGAGATTCTCCAGAGCTGAATTAGGGAAGTTGGTGCACATTGCACTTTTGAGTGAAAAGCACCTCTGCCAGATGAATCAGGTAAATAACAATTCACTGCATTTCCCTGTTCCTGTGGTGAGACACAAGTGACATGAGTGGGATTTTCTTTGTGAGACTCCTGAACAGGATGAAATTCCACAAGCAAAAAATATGAGATGCCTATGTTAAAAATAATGCAGAGATATTTATATCTATGACTATACTCATCTTCCTACTGCCTCATACCTTTCATTTCCTTATGAGCTTATACTTTGGTTCTCATAACATATTCCAGCTGCAAGGCCTTTGACACAGACACAGTTTCCTCATATGAGGGAAATTATATGGCTAGCACAACAAGAGGTTGATGCTTAAAGAATCTGAATGATGCTCTAATATAAAAAACATTAGCATTGGGTCTGATGAGTTATGGCAATGCACAAGTCAGTCAACAGAAAAGATAATTTGTTAAAATAATTTCTTTCCTGTCTGGTGGTTTCAGCTTCTGTGCAGAATGGTTCCCTTTGCATATTCTGAAAATATATTGAAGCATATTTGAGAAGACCCTGTGACTCTTAGAAACAAATCTGAAACAGAAATAATATCAATTTCATTGCAGGGGTGGGTGGGGATGGATATCTGTAAGAGCTTGGTTTCTCAGTTTCTAAAGAGACTTTCAGCATTACGGACCAAGGGAAAGCAGCCCTATGCTTTTTGCTGGAAGTTTGCTTCAAAGTGTTGCTCCGGGTGTCTGATGGCAGGGTGATAAGCTGCCACAGGAAACATCTCTAAACACACAGGTTACAATAGACTTTCTTAGGAGAATGAATATCCATTCCGACTGGACCAGCTGGATGATGAAAAAGTGAACGTCTAGATCTCATGCAATGGTACAAGCAACATAGCTACATTGCTGAAACCACACGAATGAGGCAAGACCTTACCAACCCAAATGAAAAACAATTAATACAACTTCATATTTCAGCACAATTATGTAAACCAGATGCTTTTAAGCCTCTGATTTTCTCTGGATAATCACGGAGCAGCTGTAGCTAAACAAGGTGTCTCATTATAGGAACTTGTTTAAAAAAACTGCACTAATTACATTTAAGATACAGCCCCAAACTCAAGGTTTGTGTTTTAACACTTGAAACTGAACAAATTGGGATCTGATTACATGTACTAACACAGGAGTGACCTATTCAAACTACATCACTCTGATTAAGCAGATATACTCAAAGTAGATAATTTCTCATGAAGGGTTCAGTGCTCAAAAATCTATTCCTGATTCTGGTTTATTAGAATCTAGAGTTATTCATCTTTGTGGCACATCGCAAAGCTCACCTGGGTTGAAAATCTATGACAAACCTTTACAGATAGCTTTACGGGAACGCTGAAAGAAAGTGTACACTCAAAGAGGTTCACAGCCTTTCCTTTCGGTTCTGGTATTGAGCACACAGAACTGAAAACTCAGATATTTCTGATGATCGTGTCACGAAGTCAGTACATCATCAGCAAATGAAAAAAAACCTTAAAAGAGTATGTAAGTCCTTGCATACCAAACTTTACATCTCTTATTAAGAACTTGTTGCTCAGACCAGAAATACATTTTCAAAGATGCTATACATCTTCATAGTTTCAGGAAAGAGAAAACCCAGCTGCCCGTTAATGCTAGATTTTTATGTTTTTAAATACAGGGAAAAGTAAGAAAGGTCAATCTAGAGAACACATTCAGGGCCAAATTATGCAGCTAGATTTTAGTCAAGAAGCAACAGGGAATTCAGTGAAATTAC
This sequence comes from Falco naumanni, assembly GCF_017639655.2. NCBI lineage: Eukaryota > Metazoa > Chordata > Aves > Falconiformes > Falconidae > Falco > Falco naumanni. Next base: position 22,375,058 of record NC_054057.1, on the reverse strand, counting down.
AGAGATATACTCAAAGCTAAATTTGACCTTATAAATAGAAAAAAATAGAGCCATTTGCAAGGATATTCTGAACAAAATTGTTCAGTTGAAGCTCAATGAAATAAAAGCCACAATAGCATTCAGTATATACTACTGAATATGTTAGAGGACTAGAATACTTAGTGTAAGAACTGTAAGAAAAAAATGGTACTATTTATGTACATATTTAAGATGCTTTTGATGTATTTTTTATTAAATTCTGGTCAGTACTCTAACATGACTGTGATCAGACTTCCACCACATGGAAAGACGACGTAAATTATTTTCTGATATCTACAAAAGGATCTCTCATGTTTACCCAATCTTCCATGATTCAACAGTCTGACACTTTTTAGCGGGATTGCAAACTCTGTATCACTTCAAAGTTGTAACTTACTACCTGTATGAAAACTCAAAATACAGCAAGTGAAAACAAAATAAAGTTGAGGACATAAGAAAAAAAAACAACAGTTCACTACCACATACTTGTTCTGAAATATACAGAAATTCAATTTTCTAAAACGTGATTTTTATTATTTGAACAAATTATAGGTCACTTGCACAAAATATCTTTAAACAGGAAAAAAACAAAAACATTTATTTGTAAAAAATAGCACCGTGATAGTCAAATATTAGTTTAGTAAGAAAAAGACAGTATATTCAAAAACTAGTATGAAGGATTAAAGCAAGGTTTTAAAGTTCTGTTTGAAACCATATTACAAATAAGCTTTGGAAGCAACTATAAAAGCAGTACAATAGCAACAGTGAGGGTTAATTCAAGTTTTGGAAGAGCTTTGCAGTCTAAGTATAGCTTATGCTAGTAAAGCAAAAAATAAACTCTAGAAAGCATAATATACTTATGGTCACAATCAGAATTATAACCATACTAGCTGATGGAATGTTAAGAGATGAGCCATAAACACACACACACAACTCCACCCATAGTAAATCCACCCTAATTACAGGTTTAGAACAAAAATATTCAAATTAAAATTGTTTGTAATATTGAGGTAATATTTGTAATAGCTACTACAGAAGCAGCATGCAGAAACACAGGAACCATATTTTAGATAGGATTTTTTTGAAAACAAAAAAAAAGGTATTGACTAATCTAGATTAAACCAGGTGATAGCAGCTAAAACAATCTCCTCAGATTTTGTAAATCTAGAGAGCTGTCTATGAAAAAAGAAACAAAGAATACTCAGTGTATGCCTTTCTCTTTGCTTTGATTATGGAAAAACAAAGGCAAAAGGGCATAAAAGACCGCAAGTTTCAGTTATTCAGCCAAATGCAGTGCAGTGAAGATAAAACATTTTGTTCAGTCAGGTTTTTGGTTTTGCTTATACAAACTTCAGACACTTCGTATCTGTTCTATCCTTTCTACATACCAAAGTTCAAAAAGGGTTGTACCAAAAGGTTTCATCACAGAAACACAGCAGAACATAGCTACTTGTGTAGTGAATGCCTGGTTGCATTGGGCCATGTAGAGCTGGTTCTAGAAAACATGGCCATACTGCTATGCTGTACCAGCCAGAGCTGTAGCTGTGCTCCACTACACCTGACACAAGAACACTGCAGGACCAAACCCATCCCCACAGAAAGCGTCATGACATCCCCAACAACCTGAGACAATCTGCAATCTGTTCTAGCTAATTCATAATGAATTGACATTTGACAATGTAATGTCAATTCATTGTCATTACATGACAGTTGATTATGCAGTGGTGTGTACAGGAAAAAAAGTCTCCTAGCTCAAGTAGACGTAGCTCTTACAGCACGTGTTTTTGGTTTTAGACCAAATATTTAGCCAGGGATAGTGTTCTGCGTAATGACTATTATAGAGTTTCTGTGGGCATAAACAGCAAATCTTTTGATGTGATCAGCACCATCTTTACCACCAGGAAGAAGGCAATACATCAAGTTTCCCTCACTTTCGCTAAAAAAAAAAAAAAAGGAGATAGTAAAGAAACTGAGTGGTGTTTAGGTGCAGTTCTGCCAGCCCAACATTGGGAACTGTCCCTCTCAGGATTTAAAGGGCTCTGTCCAGAAATTAAGAAATTCAGGCTCTGCATAGCTAGTTCCAAACATGATTATTTGATGAGAAGTGCCAAAAATTATGAAATAAAGAATAGATTTTTTTTAAATCAAATATATGCCCCAGTCTCCATACGTTAGCATGACTTCGACCAAGAACACAAAATGATCAGCTAGAAAATAACAAAATTTTGCTTACTGGAAGAGTTTCCCATGCTAGCCAGAAGTAAGATAAAACTTGCAGCATTTTTTTTTCCCCTATGCTTGTTTATATGATGAAGGTCATGTTATTTTAAGGAATTTCAAGTCTTCATTAGATGTAGCAGACTACGGATTCTGCTGGGGAGGTCTGATGTCTGCTTAATTCATTTTGCCAACCTGTTGTCTCACTGAGCTGCAGTGACTTGGAGCAAAATCAACAGAAAACTATAAATATGCAGAATTCCAAGATCTTCATGGTCATTTAGATTGTTCTTGTAGACTCAACAAGATAAAAATATCAACATTCAGAGGCAAAAAATTCAGTTTATAACTGGTATGGAAGTCAGGTAACCCTTAAAAAAATTGTTTCTGTCAGGTGAAAACCAATCAAGTCATCATGCCAGCTTTAAAGTCATCCAATTTCAGCAAACACCTTTGATCTATTTCAGTGTTCTGTTACTAACCTACTGCTCATGAAGAAATATTCAAAATGCAGAAATTACAATGAACAACAGAACCTTGTCCTACCCAGACACAGATGCATTACAGACTGCAGCAGATCATGGGAAAAGTCAGTCAGTTCTCACTCTCATAATACACAAAATCATGAATTCCATGAACCAAAAAAAATGTTGCTTTCTGCTTACCTGATATGGAACAATACTCCCATGAGCAGTACCCCAGCGTTTTCCTTCAATTTTGCAATTAAGGTAATTAGCTGCTACATGAGTGAGACATGCAACCTGGAAATGGAGAAAAAGCAAAGTATTCAGGAAAGCTGAAACTTCATTGACAACTTCTCTGAGATTTCTATTTATATGCACTTCAGATAGATAAGTTAAAATACTTATATCAAAAAACTATCTTTTATATATTACATATTATGTATATTTTTAATATGAAAAAGAATCAGGGTACATCTGTATCATGGAAGTGCTTGTGTAAGTACAACTCAATAAACTCAAAAAATAATGCATGTCCTATAACACTACTAATGCTAGAGAAATCTAGCATTCAACTACCCTAAGAGAAAAGACAGTATTACCCTTTGCAGAATGGTCAACTGCAGCAAAGGGAAAAAAAAATCAGTGACATGCCCAGAGTCTAGTGGGAAGCGTGATGGATTTGTGGGATAGAACTCACCATTTCCTGAACCTCAATCCCATGCTTAAATCACAAAGGCTTTTTCTCAGTTACAAGATTATTTTTATTTTCTCCTATGCTTCTCATTTTACATGTCCAAGCTATGGAAAATACTTCTGAATTCTTCAGCTCCCCACATGCTCTGTAATATTAATTAAGTGGTAGGCCTTGGTAAATCATCTGCCATTAGAAGATAAGGAGAGATTTATCAAGTTATTAGTCAGACAGACAAAAGTGGAGAAAGATTAATGTTGTGAAAAATATGGCATGCTAATTTGGTAACCACAATTTGAGGGGATAAATAAATAGTTTGCAAGCATGAATGTATCTTAGGAAAAAGAAGTGAACTTTTATGATGCAGTGATGCATAAAAATCAGTGGTTCTATTATAATCAATGGCGGATTCTTTATTCTTATTTCTTTGAGAGAACAGTGTATGAATATATCTGAAGCAAAGTAATGCATCACATTTAGTATGCAAGGTTATCACTAATTCACCAGACACAATGTATTTGTTTGCTGCTGTTAACTAGTTGTGCCAGTAAGTGCAATAGTAAATAAGTAAATAGGCCATGTGACCATTTTTTTCCCAAAAATATTATTTTCTTCATATTTCTTCCCTAGATGGAAGAAATTTCCTATGATGACCCAAGCCTTTACACTATTCTGTGCCTACTAATGTCTAATCTACAACAAAACTTGTAGTAATTAATGCAGAGTCCACTATTAACACTCCAATATATGTGAATTATATCAGAATTTCCAGAAAAAGAATGCCATTTCATTTTCTTCTATCTCGATATATGCTGAAAAGTCAATGTGAATAGGTCACTCTCACATTTAAAGCAAATATTTAACTCTAAATCATGGATACAGTGATTTAGTCCAGCAGAAAACCTAGGAAAACATACAGCAAATAAGAATGGAACTGCTGCCAAAAACTATATTTGTATATACCAACTACAAATACAAAGCTTTATTCCCAAGTACTGCTGGAAAACACTTTGTAGTTGGATTTCAGCTGCAGCTTATTATAGCCCAGTGTCACTTCATTCAGCTAAAACATTGAACAATGTCTAGTCTGTCCTTCAGTCCCCAGGAAAATCTCAGCAATTAAGGAAATGGATCTGGGAGTATGTAAAAAAATTTTTTTTCTTCAGGTTTGCAACTTTCCTCAGCAACACAGAATGAAACACACTGTTATTACAGAGAGAGTTTAATGAGTCACAAAAGTGTGTTACTTATTAATAACACATATCCTAGACCCATCGCTCCTGTTTTCAGTTTGGGGTCACACTCCACAGTGATATTTCTTTCTGCCAAAGCAAATGGCTATGCAATGATGATGAAATATCATCAGGTATTCCGTATTTGTGTGTAACACTATACAGCTGCGTTATTCCACACAAATTTCACGGACAGGAGAGATGCATGTGCTACAATGGGCTTTTAAAGATACAAGAATGCCCTCTGTGATACATGCATTTAAGTTTTCACACTTCTGGAAGGAAACGCTATACCAGACTAAACTCTTGGAAGGATATAGTGAATTAAAACCTTGTGGAACAGAAATCTTAAAATATTGATGTTGAATATAATGGAGCCAAAATTTTTTTCCATTAATTTGTTCATATTTTATGCTGTAGAAATAGATCTATGAGTTTCATAAATTCTTCACAAGAAGTTTCACAAGAAAACTTCTATCCTTAAAAAAAGAAAAAAATTACCAGTGTTGCAAACTGCTTCAGCTTTCTTGATGAGAAGAATATCCCTTTCAATGATGGAAAACATACATGTCTAGATTTCTCCAAAGCACTTGTTCACAGTACAACAGGAAAAAAAATAATTCAAACATAATACTCGCTAAATATTGCAATTGCCCCACTAAAGCTTCTGCTCAAAGACTTGTTTCAGTGGCAATAGACAGCAAATGCCACAGATGACAGAAGCTTAGCAAAGACACAACTATGGAGCTAAAAACTGCTTAGACTATATCAAGGCCTCAGTTCAACACAATACTTAGCCTGAGGAGTAATTCCATGTCAGTCGATGTACCAACCCATTGCATGAATGCATAAGCCTATGCACCCTGCTGAAACTGGTTTATTCATTGTTTTTTCAATGAATCATGAAGGAAAAAAAAACTTTTGGTTCCCTTTGACTTCCTTCTCTGCATTGGGTACTTTGTTCATAGTCAAATCAGCCAGCCAAAAAGAATTATTATTAGTAGTACTAGTATCATCATCATACAAATAAACTTATATTGACCACATCAAAGTAAGTATTTCAGTGTTTTGCGTTTTACACAAACACACACTTAATTGAGCGAACTCTGTAGCCTTTTGACCCTTTCATAACAACTCTCTCATGAATTCAGCAGACTTAAAAGATGAATCTACTTCTACTGTCCCATTAAATTATTCTAGACAGTCCCAGGACTACCATGCTTTTCCCTTTCCTCTCCTCCTGGCTCAGTTCATTCTCCCTGGTCTCTTCAAAGATTTACCTTCACTAAAAAGGCACTATCTGAAAAAAACACTTTCAGCATATACATTTTATGTCCTTAATAAAGAACACAAAGAATTTATCTACCTATACCTAACCATTGGTAAGCAAACTTCTGAACTATAAGCATAAAAAAAGATATCCCAAGTGAACATTTCTACAGACATCATAACCCCTAGCAAAAAAATGTTTTCAACAAATCTGTTTATCCAAATTCCCCTGTAATTCAAGACTCAGTTAGGCCCTCACTGCTAGAGACCCTTCTTGTAGTAGCAATATCTACAGTAAAATCTATCTTTCAAAATGAAGTTTAGGTAGATCTGTATCGCATATTCAGTTAAGTATTTTTAAATCTATATTTAAAAATGCTTTCCTGAAACCTTATAGACCCATTTCTTTTCTCCTTTAATTAAGAACTAATCCTTAAAAGTAACCTTTGGACTTGTAACATTAAAGCAGATGTAATACAATGATACAGACATCACTATTCATTCGCTTGCAGAGACACATCTATGCACTGTAAATATGTATTATCAAATATCTACAGATAAGTGTTTCTTTATTTCACATCATTAAAGGGAACACACACTTCAACATTCCTTTCTGATATTACTGTTGACGGCCAAATCACATATTTGCATTACATCCTTACTTAAACCAGAACAAAAAGAGAGCTGCATTAAAATCTGAAAAGTTATGCTCAGCTTATGATGCAATGAGACAGATGGGAAACAAGATATTAAAAGCCACAAGGTCAGCAGACAAAGAAAAGAGACAGAATTTCAAAAGATTTTTTTCAAGATAGCACATCAAACATAATTTATTACAATGAGTTCACTGAGTCAATCAATCATATACATGCAAGTTCAACAAGTGTATACGAATAACAAAAGAAGACAGGTAACTGGAAAGAGGAGAAAATAACATTTTAATTATATCCTTTACTTTCTTCTCCCTCCAATTTTGTGTCTGCTTTCCTGCCACATATCTTAACAAGACTGACTCTTAGCCAACTGATTTTTTTTTCCTCATTTTTTGTTTAATTTTCCTGAAAGCATGTAGACTGTCTTTTAGGACCTTCGAGACACAGGCATTTTACAGCACCATAGATAAGTTATTTTACAGTATATAGGGAACTAGTAACCCAAATATTAATTTATAGCTTTTAAGAAAAAATCATCCTGGAAAACTTCAGTGCTTTCTGTTGTAGAAAGACCAATAATATTCCACTTACACCTTTTCCTTATTTCTGGTGATACGAAAAAGATATCTTTAAATGAGGAAAATTTGAACATAAGACCACAATCCTCATTTGGTGTACATAAACAAAGCTCTCAAAATCACTGACCCTACGCTGGTATTTCTCTAATGACTGATTGTACTGTTTCATACATTTTCCCCTCTCCATGTTGCAATAAATAGTTTGGCACTGATAGATCAATATTCAAGTGTGATTACTTTGGCTTTTGCAGTTATCTGACATTGACCTTCTCATTTGTACATTTGTATTGAAGCTGCTCCCACAGACACGTGCATGGGGTGACCCTTGGCTCTTGCTTCTTGAGTGTTTTTTCATTAAAAAAAACACCAAAAACATTTAAGAAAAAAAACCAAACTCTATCTTTACCCAGAAATCTCTACTCCACTTAGAAGAAAAACCCACTCCTCTAACTGAAGTCTAATTACATTCCAGCCGCAAGGCTTAATCAGAGTAGAAGTAAATTCTTACTAGTCTGCAATCTCGCTGCTGCCATAGACAGAGCACGTTTTATGATACATTCTAAGCATTGACCCAACTGGTTCAGGATGTTCTTTGTGGCATGGTGCTGTTCTACCAGTCTGTAGGCAGAGAACTATGTTTCAAACTCCTGCAAGAAGGAACTGGGCAATGAACTGGGAACCACAACCTCGCACAGAGGCAAGAAAGCTGCCACAGTTCAAGGCAGCCCGTTCCACAGGGGCTCAGCAGGAAGCCACAGCCTTCCCAGGAGCTGTCAACAAACATCACCTTGTGTCTGGGCACGTTAGGGCCTCCCATCTACCCTGGAGTTGAGAGCTCTGCAGGAGCCAAAAATCAGCTCAAGAGTGGCATACACCCACAGGCTGGGCAGACAGCCCCACAGCAAAGCCACTGCCCACAAAGCTGCAAGATTTTACAAATTCATCAGTGGCGCCCCGAGAACTGTGCAAAGCAGCATGTGTGACCTTCTCCTGAATTCACATGTTGTCCCATAATCCCTCTCCATATAGTTCTCTCCCCTTCAAGAGCCAGCAATACTGTATATGCTTTCAGCCAGTGCTTTGCAGACCAGCAAATTCCATGAATGCCTTTGAAGAAGTCTGTAAAAGCTAACTAAAAAAGCAAGACTGATATCACGTAGGCCAAGGCTCACAATTAAAGAGCCTACACCCCCTTTAAAAAATGTCATGTTATGAACACTGTGGTCTGGGTAAAAAGCATTTTCTTCCCAGTGACACCGACTCCTCTTAATGTGAGACTCCAGAAAGTGAGCGTGAATTCACCCTTCACAACAGAAACCTCCCGGCATTGAAGCATCAGCAAACGGTATAATCCCAGCCACAGATGCAATCCTGTGAAGATAAAGTCAGATCCTTAATGACAAATAACTACACTTTTAGAACAGGTCTCGTATTAGCTCCCTTTTTAGGGCCTTCGAGCCAGGCACTTAAGCAGGTGTCCAGCTCCGTGCCACGTGTCCAAGCCCATGCAGCTTGTGGGACTTGCTGATTTAAGTTACCCCCTTGATCAAATAGCACACGGCAAATCACAATCACACAAATTATGTGCTAGGAGGTGCTTAATGAACTAGAAACAATAAAAGATACATGCAATGAGAAAAACAAAAGTAATGTATTTAAAACCCTACCTTGAACACAGATTTTTCAAAGAAGAAAAACAAAGCAAAAGATACTTTAAAGTGCACAATTGTGTAGATATATATTTTTTGTGTAAAAATGCCAGCTGAAAACAATATTCGCTTTACAAAAAAACCTTTAGACTACATATATAGAGGGAAACTCAGGCATCTTCAGAAACATAAAGCATTTGGATAGCAGAGAACTGCCAAGTTCAGTAAGATGCAACAACAAAAAGAAATTATCTACAAATGATTTTTTAGATGAGCTATTTAGAGCTTATAAAAGACCAGAATGAATGCTCCTGTGCTTGCCACAGCACGGAGATAATTTCCTGATTAAAATTCAATTAGTATTAACAACAGCAAGGATTGATGCAACTAAACAGATATAGGACTTGAAATTTCAGAAATACGTATTATTTAGTACACAGTTTCAAGAGAAAGTAAATGTTAAACTGACTCCTATCCCTCCGTAGTCTCCACTTAAAAAAAAAAAATAAAACAGAACAACAAACCTACACACATTCAGATTGATTTTAGGTGAAGGATCAGAAATAAATTTCTAACCACAGAATCTATTAAGACCACACTTCAGCACTGACATGAAAAAAGGGGAAAAAAAGATTTAATTAAAATAAGCTCTGTTTGAAGAAAACAACATTTTAAAATGAAGAATAAATTACATTTTCTTGATTAAAATAAAATACTAATCAGATTTTTCTGAAAGTGTGAGAAAACATACTACTTAGACCACTGAAAAATTCTTGTTTCAGCTCCATAACAGCACAGGAACAGCTCTAAGGAACATAACATTAAAAAAAAAAAATCTATTAAAAAGAATATTAAAAAAAACCAAGAACTCCAAAGTTAGTCTGTACACTGCAAGATCTTGGTGCACTTACATACAAACTTTAATCATATGGTCCAATACTATTTTTCTATCAAGCCTCTGACCTACATTTAATTAGTAGGTACTTACTGAATATTTACTTTCAATTTATTCAGGAATATATAGCCCAATCACTCTTAGAGTCCCTACCAGCCTTTATACACATCACATGTTGTACACATCGCACCTTCTGCCATTCTGAGTTTCTTTCAAAAGACACTTCCCTGAAACAAGGGTGATTCATCTGCCAGATTTCAAGTTTCCACTACAAAGAATGAAGGGACTGAGTTTCTCAGGAGAGAAAAAAAAAGAAAAAAGAAAAAAGAAAAACCCCATCAACGTATTTTCCCATAACTTGTTCCTGGAAACAGATGAATCATTTTAATAGTAACTTTAAAAACAAATCACTTTCTGGCAATTCCATGACATGGAAAATTCAGCCAAAACAGTTAAAACTCTGGCAAAGTTATAAAAAACAAAATCAGACTATGATAACAGACATATCAGACAACCTTAAGTATAAATAACACTTCTACAATCATTTCCTCAAGTCTCTGTCTTCTCCAAAGAAAGAATATATATCCACTGAAATATTAAATGCATTACGCCCTGTATTTTCACACAGCTTTACTAAGTCCAAGCAAAATTCAACTTACAGAAAGTTTCTTCTGCTGTATTTTACACAGCTTTTTTTAATACTAGAACACGTGTTTTTAAAATTATTCCTTAATTATAGCCTTTTCTGCCAAGAACCTATGCATTTAATGTGAATGATAACTTTCTCTTTTATTCTTTGTAATGATGCCTGGTGGTATTTCATTGATTGTTTAGAAAATAGCACAGATCAAGTTGTCAGGGTGGCTTCTATTCATGCAAAGAGCTGCGAGCATACTTGCAAAACACAGACCAGTTTGGGTTGTGGGAGGTAGAGGAACTCCTCTGCTGAGTGACAGAGTACAGGGAGGAGGCCAGTAGGTTGAGGACTGTCAGGGAAAACCTGCTGGAATCACACCTTGGCTTCCCTGAGACAGGTCCAACAGGCAGGCAGGATGCATAATAGGGAGGATTTCCCATCCTCTTGCTGCTGGCTGAAGGAGCAGGCGGCAACGGCAACAAGCTCCTGCCTGGCTTGTTGTGCCTGCTGGTCCCCTCTGTGGCCGCCCCACCTGCCCCGCGGCCCTCGCAGGCCAGGCATGAGGCTCAGCAAAGCGGAACCAAGCAAGAACGAGGGCAATGATTCATCTAGCTTGGAGGTGTCGCTGACGTTATGTTGGCCTATGCCCTGCATTAAAAACTGCTTCCATAAAGAAAAACTGGATGGGTCCACTGCCATAGGAGACTCCTTTCTGAGGGGACTGAAGACCCAACATGCAGACCAGACCCACGCCTTGGGGAAGCCTGCTGCCTGCCTGGGGCCCCAGTTAAAGGTGTGAGGAGAAAGCTGCCCACCCAGGCACGGCCCTCAGATTATGATCCATCATTGGTTTTTCAGGCAGCAGCAATGAAGTTGTGACAAGAAGTCTGAGGGCAATCAAGAGAGACTTCAGGGCCCTGGGATGGCTGGTTAAGGGATGCGGAACACAAGCAGTGTTCTCCTCTGTCCTCCCAGTTGCAGGGAATGATGGAGGAGGAAACAGGAATACCCAGAAGATCAATGCCTGGCTCCGAGCCTGGCGTCACCAGCAGAATTTTTGGTGTGCTGATCACGGGTCAGTCTACTCAACACAAGGGCTGCTGTCAAGAGATGGGGTACACCTTTCTCAAAGGGGAAAAGGATCTTTGTGCAGGCATCAGCAGGGCTCATTGAAAGAGCTTTAGATTTGAAGGGATAAAATCAGGCTCCCTAGAGATAAGCCTGGGGCAGCAGGCCAATATCTTTGGGACAGTGTGCTAGCGAGGTCCTTTGCTCTGTTGCCTCAGTGAAGGTAGGAGATGGAGATCCATGTTGCAGCAAAGGCACTAGGGTTATTGATGTGTTAGAAATGACAGAAGCGCTCGAGAACAGTCATGCAGGAATTAGGGCTTCTCCACCCCAGGAAACGTGGCAGGATCAACAGCCCCACCGAAGCGCATCTACACCAGTGCACACAGCACGGGCAACAAACAGGAGGAGCTGGAAGCCATTGCAGCAGGAAAACTATGACACAGTTGCCATCACGGAAACATGGCAGGATGACTCACACAACTAGAGCACTGCAATGGGTGGCTATAAACTCTTCAGGAGGGATAGGCAAAGAAGGAGAGGCAGTGGGGTAGCTCTGTATGTTAGGGGGTGTTTGCGTTGTCTAGCGCTTAATGATGGTGATGATGGGATTGAGTGTTTATGGGTAAGAATCAGGGGGAAGGCCAACAAGGCAGATACCATGGTGAGAGTCTGTTACAGACCACCCAACCAGGATGAAGAGGCAGGTGAAATATTCTAAAAGCAGCTGGGAGAAGTCTCTCAATTGCTAGCCTTGTTCTCATGGGGGACTTGAACTTACCAGATATCTGCTGGAAATACAATACAGCAGACAGAAAACAGTCTAGGAGGTTCCCGGAGTGTGTGGAAGAGACTTTCGTGACACAGCTGGTGAGGGAGCCACTAGGGAAGGTGCCCCGCTGGACCTGCTGTTTCTGAACAAAGGACTTGTGGGTGATGTGATGGTTGGAGGTTGTCTTGGGCATAGCGATCACAAAATAATCAGAGTTTTCAGTTCTTGGAGGAGTAAGGAGGGAGGTCAGCAGAACTGCTACCTTGGACTTCCAGAGAGCCAACTTTGGTCTGTTTAGAAGACTGGTTGACAGAGTCCCTTAGGAGACAGTCATGAAGGCCAAAGGAGTCCAGGAAGGCTGGACATTCTTTAAGAAGAAACTCTTAAAGGCACAGAGGCAGGCCATCCCCATGTGCTGGAAGATGAGCTGGTGGGGAAGACGACCAGAATGGCTGAACAGAGCTTTGGCCATTTCTCAGGAAAAAAAGGAGAGGTTATGACCTTTGGAAGAAGGGGCAGGCAACTCAGGACTAGGTGGATGTCATGAGGTTATTCAGAGAGAAAATCAGAAGAACCAAAGCCCAACTAGAACTTAATCTGGCTACTACCGTAAAAAACAATTTAAAAATGTGTCCATAAATACATTAGCAACAAAAGGAGGGCTAAGGAGAATCTCCACCCTTTATTGGATGTGGGGGCAAAGGCAGTGGACAAAGGCTGAGGTACTTAAAGCTGTCTTTGCCTCAGTCTTTGATAGTAAGATCAGGTGTTCTCAGGCTACCCAGCCCCCTGAGCTGGAAAACACAGACAAGGAGAGAACAAAGCCTCCATAATCCAAGGAGAAATGGTCAGTGACCTGCTACACCCTTAGACACACACAGGTCTATGGGGCCAGATGGGATCCACCCAAAGGTACCGAGGGAGCTGGCAGAAATGCTCACCAAGCCACTTTCCATCATTTATCAGCAGTCTTAGCTAAGTGGGGAGGTCCCAGAAGACTGGAAGTCAGCAAATGCAATGCACATCTACAAGAAGGGCCAGAAAAAGGTTCCATGGAACCAGAGGCTTGTCAAACTGACCTTGGTGATGGGAAAGGTTATGGAGCAGATCAACTTGAATGCCATTACGTGGCGCACACAGGACCATCAGTCAGTGTGGGTTTATGAAAGAAGGCAGGTCCTGCTGACTAACCTGATCTCCTCCTATGACAATCTGACCCACTTAGTGGGGGTGAGGGAAAGGCTGTGGATGGCTTCTATCTAGACTTTACTAAAGCTTTCGACACTGTGTCCCACGGCATTCTCCTGAAGAAACCAGCTGCTCACAGCCTGGACAAGTATACTCTTTGCTGGGCAAAAAATTTGCTGGATGGCTGAGCCCAAAGAGTGGTGGTGAATGAAGTTAAGTCCAGCTAGTGGCTGGTCACAAGTGGTGTTCCCCAGGGCTCAGTATTGGGGACAGTCCTGTTTAATAATTTGATTGATGATCTGGACGAGGGGATCAAGTGCACCCTCAGTCAGTTTGCAGATGACACCAAGCTGGGGGGGAGTGTTGAACTGCTGGAGGGCAGGAGGCTCTGCAGAGGGCTCTGGGCAGGCTGGACCCATGGGCCCAGGCCAGTTGTATGAGGTTCAACAAGGCTCAGTGCCGGGTCCTGCATCTGGGTCACACCAGCCCCAGGCAGCGCTACAGGCTGGGGCAGAGCGGCTGGGAAGTGCCTGGTGGGAGAGGACCTGGGGGGGCTGGCTGACCGCCAACTGGGCTCGAGCCAGCAGTGTGCCCAGGTGGCCAAGGTGGCCAACAGCAGCCTGGCTTGTGTCAGAAACAGCATGGCCAGCAGGACTAGAAGAGTGAGGCTGCACCTTGAATCTTGTGTTCAGTGTTGGGCCCCTCACCAGAATAAAGACAGTGAGGTGCTGGAGCGTGTCCAGAGACGGGCAATGAGGCTGATGGAGAGTCTAGAGCACAAATCTTACAACAAGCAGCTGAGGGAACTGGGGTTGTTTAGTCTGGGGAAAAGAGGGTTAAGGAAAGACCTTATCACTGTCTACAAAAACCTGAAAGGAGGTGGGTGTTTGTCTCTTCTCCCAAGTAACAAGCAATAGGTCAAGAGGAAACAGCCTTAAGTTGTGCCAGGGGAGGTCTAGACTGGATATTTTTTCTTCAACTAAAGAGCTGTCAAGCACTGGCACAGGCTGCCCAGGGAAGTAGTTGAGTCACCATCCATCGAGGTATTTAAAAGACTTGTAAACGTGGTGCTTAGCCACGTGGTTTAGTGGTGGACTTGGCAGTGCTCGGTTAATAGTTGGATTTGATGATCTTAAAGGTCCTTTCCAGCCTAAACGATTTATTCTATTCTATAAACAGTAGTTACATTTGACAGCTGAGAATGAAAAGAGCAAATCACTCAAAATCCAGGCAAACAGATTTTTCCCATATAAAAATTAATTACCTGTGAAGACAGGCATCAGAATAACTATAGCAATTTTTCTTACTATTTGTAATCAGGTAGTATCCATAGACTCCAGTTTTGAATACGACCTACACTTCATGAAGGATTCTATTATTTTATTCAATCAGTAATAAGGACACTTTCCCATGGAAAGCTACCAACATCCAAAAGAAGGTGTATTAAGGCACTTTATACTTTTGATCTCATGATTAGAAACAGTGCTATTTACATTGAAAATATGCATATACCTAATCATTTACAGCACTCGTCTTTTTGTCTCCACATTTATCAGCATTAATACCTACACAGAAAAAAGAACCTTATCTGTGTTTGTCTGCTCTTGACAATGTCATTTTCATCTTATCTGCAGAGAATTGTCCCTCCACAAAACTAATAGTAATTTCAATAGCTTGCGCTGCAGCAGTGCAAGCAGGTAGATGTTTAGATTTTTCATTTGCTACGTAGGGAGGCACAAGCAGAAATGAGTCATGTCTATTTGGTTGGGTGAGAAATGTGCAAATATTCCACCTCTAGTATCACAGTCAAATCTCCTCTGGTGATAACAGTATTATCCCAGAGCAACACGGCATTAATTTTAACACTGAAAGATCTCTGGACATTGCCCATTAAGTACTTACGTGCTAATGTACTAAAGGGATGACAAGAAACAAACGCATGCAATTGAATGAAATGTTTGAAATACGATGTTTTACAATGCACAAGATTGTGTTTCTGTGCCTGTGTAGCATTAATGAACACCCGCAATTTGGTCATCCACAATGCTTTTTTGAGTACTTTAATGTTGTCCACAACACATATGTGGTTCATCTACTAAGCTGTTGAACAACATGCAAGTACAGAGAAACACAGTTCAAAGTTCCATTTGATTTGATAAATAAATGGGTTAAGCATTACTCATGAGCCTGTAGTCAAAATAGAGCACTTCTGCCTGAAGGAATAGTGACAATGACTTGGTTGGAGTAGTTTTGAATAGAGACAACAAATTGGTAAATTATTCTCTGAGGAAGGAAGTTTTTCCTTAACCGATCTACAAAAATATTGAAATAGTACCACAAAAAAACCAAAATGGTATATTACAAAGTAAGCTTGGATGAAAATAACTTCACATAATTCTTTTATCAGAGAAATTTAATACTACAAATATTCATTCCAAAGAAGGCAAAGCATTTTTACGAATAACTGAACTCTGATTTTTAGACAGTTTAATGGATACTTGGTTTTGAAGTCCTAAACCAGAGCCTGAACACGTTTTTTATAGCTTTCATTATAATATAATGCATAACTAAAGAATTATGATCTCTAACCTAATCAGATATCACTATGCTGAAGAGTTTGCAATTTAACTGATTAGCCAGAAACAATACAGTGCTGAAAAATAAAAACAGGGAAAAACACAGTCATGGCAGC
Source organism: Falco naumanni (assembly GCF_017639655.2). Classification (NCBI taxonomy): domain Eukaryota; kingdom Metazoa; phylum Chordata; class Aves; order Falconiformes; family Falconidae; genus Falco; species Falco naumanni. The sequence goes on along the minus strand of NC_054057.1, from coordinate 22,359,035 downwards.
AGAAGTCCATCAGACCAAATAGTCATTAATCAAATTTATTTCAGCATTATCCTTTAGTTCCTTTTTTATATATTATATATATTTTTATATATAATTTTATATATTTATATAATTTTATATATTATAATCTACTGAGAAATTTCAATCAGAGCTATCTGAGGCGATCAAACCAAGTAGTGTTAAAACCTTAGCCAGCGTTCCATCAGCATACACAAAAATGACATATTTGTTAAGATTTATTAATTTCCAGAGGTTCAACAGCACATAGAAATCAGTTGTTTCGCTAACTTAAAATTTTCCATGACATAAAATTAAAACCTCTTCCACCGAGCTACAGCTCTTTTTCTTGCTATATACATAAATTTACAAAATGTCTTTTGAAGGCTTCCACGAGTTTAGAGGGAGGGGGGAGCTTCTGGGGTACACTAAAAGTACTGATTGTACTACTAGTTGCTTAAATCATTCCCATTTCTTTTGAACTACCCAGGTTGTCCTTCTTCTCCTAATACTTAGCATGATCCTGAAATATGATCTGCTGGTAATAAACTACAACAAACATCTTGATTCCATTTCCAAAATTACACCCTTATTCAAAGGTCATCTAAATAATAAACTCATTAAAATAAATGTTCTCCTTTGTTTTCAAACTCCCTCCCCCACCCACTCCAGACAGCCATTTTATTTTCTCTGTGTATTAAAGGGACATATTTCTTCCTATCTCCTTCCTAGTCTTTCTTTTACTGATGACAGAGGTAGCTCAACACAGAAAAATGAAGCTACAACACATTCAGGCTCAGTTTCATTAGCACAAGAACAATAATAGCAAAAACAAAAAGGCACAGAATTTACTGTCAGATAGCTGCTAAAGAAGAAATTCCCTTGCAATCTTGGTATGCACTCTGTTTACAGACTAAAGAAAGCCACTAAATAAATGCAAGATCCAGTTTGTGTATGATCTACCAATGACTTTTTGCATAACTAATCATTAGAAAACACAACACACATTCCACAGAGGCCAATATTAAATTGAGTTACTGTCATGTTAGTATGGTCATCTGGTCTATTCAATAAACTCTGGCTACTTAAAACCCCGAGGGATAAGTTCTGTTCTTAGTTATACTGATGTCCTCAATTAAAATTATTAAGAATAGTAGCCAAGAGAAGTATTTAATGCATGGTATATATTTAAAGAAATGTCCACATCAATTCAGATTTTATTATCTTTCCATATCAGAGCTATGCAATAAAAAAGACAATGTCTCCAATACAGTGCATACACAATTTTTTTATCATCACTGACATTAAGAATACAATGTTTTGCAAAGATGATGCTTTATAAGCTTGTAAAAAAGAAACCCTTATTCAAACCATACCCAAAACAAAACAACTGTGTAACTGTCCTCCTGGCCGGCCTCTGAAGTCACCAGCAGCCATGGCCTCTAAAAAAGCAGATTTTCTTTCTGCAGTCAGTCAACTCACAACTTTCAATTAGCCAGCAGAGAAGCAATAAGATTAATCAAGACACCTGAACAGTAATTGAGTTCCAAGACTAATTTTTCTCACACAACTTACTGCTCAGGGATCCTGTGATGCCATACATATCCTGAAGGCAGTGTGTAATTGTTACCAGTTTCACCTATACTCAATAATTTCTGAAAGACATGTCATGAAAGCCCTAAATACAGAGCACTAAAGGAGCCTTAAATAGATGACTTTAAATACAACCATCTCAGGGAAAAAAATGACACAGCACAAAAACTAATAGTTTCTAAATCGCACCATTATCTCAGTAAATTAACTGCCAAAGTAAAGCACAAAGATGGAATACTGAAAATTAGTTATACCAATTTGCTAGGTTTTTTCTAGGGTCATTTCAAAATTTTGAGAAGATTAAGACTTTGCTATGGCAAATACAAATTAAAACATAGTAATCAGAAGCAGAGAAGCGTCTGATGAACAATCATATAATACAAACAATATTAACCACATTATCCTGACTATGTGTTCTGGGAAAAAAATACACTCCAAAACTGCAGAAATGTTAAATGTAAAATACTTCTTCCAGATTTTCAATCCAAGAGAAACTAACTTATTACAGTATTTGTTGGAGCTTGGTTGTAATTAAATACAGGAAGGATATTAAAACTTCCAAGAGATTTTTTTTTTAAGCCACAACAGAAGAAAAGGCACAATTGCATAATTGGAACCAAATCCAGAACCCACTTCCTTCTTATTTACTAGCATCCTCTAAAGGACACTATTTAGATGCTGAAAGGCCTGAAACTGACAACTGTAAATCATCTAAAATTCAAAAATTTCAAAGCAATTGTAAGACATGGGTTAAAAGTTTATAGATGAGAGATATAGAAAGTTAGTACTTGCTGCAAAACCACATCCTAGGGGTCACCATATCTCTCTTGTCAATAAAATCCTAGAATTCTATTTTTTGCAGGGAATCAAGTCCTCTTTGGTAGTAATAAGCTGCTATAAAGCTATAGGGCAAACAAGTTTGATACACAGCATTTGAAAGAAAGATGTCATTTTAAGATATTCTAAAAATATTTCTTCTTTAGAGAGCAAGATTTCAGTTATTTCATTCTACTCAGACCAGTTAAATACTAAACAAACTTGTCAGTCAGTGAGATTATTTTAAAAAGCTTCAGATCATTTTCATTGACAGCTGAATTCAGCTCAGTGCTTTTTGTCATTAGCATATCTTGCAGAAAATTAATATCAAAAGCATTCTTCAGCTCACCTCCACCCCCATCCCCCCAAAAATAATCCACTTGCATTTCTGTAAAGCATACAAAAAAGTGATAGCACAAACACAGATGGACATGTACATGCTAGGTATTTTTGCTATAAAATAAACCAAGTGGTTTTCAGAGATTTTGAATTATTGAAATGCTTTAACCCCTGGGTTTTTTCTTTTTTTTTTTTTTTTCTTTTCTGACATAGTCAAAGTCATCAATACAGCCCAATGAAGACATACATACAGGCCAGCTTCACAATTCTCAGTTCAGATGAAGGAATGGACAAAAGGTGCAAGCATGCTGCTATATTAGCGCAGTGCATAAAATACTGACAAAAGACAAAAGCTTCATGCAGGTCCCTGCTGTTGTAAAACTATTAATAGGAGGAGAGTTCAATAGCGCCTTTTTTTTTTTTCCCCACACCGAAAAAAGATATTTTTTTTTCCTCATTAAAAATTACTACACTCCAGCAAAACTCACGCTGGAGGAAAAGTTACCATGATGCATCTGTTTGACCTCTAGATCCCACCATTAATCAACTGCAACAAGAACCTAACAAGCTGAAAATCTACAACTTTAGATTCCTTATTGTTTTGGCAGCATCCATGAGAGACTTCAAAAGGCTGTTCTTTCTAAACATTCATCACATGAGGAAGAGCTAGCTTTAGATATCTCAGCTTGGTATGTAAAACCATAATCCCCTTGAAAGCATGGATCTTTCAAGAACCTGATCATATCACAGTAATTGTCTAACTTTCCTTTAAAAAAAGCCTTTACCACCAGAAGTCCTGCAAGAGCCATTTCTCCTTCTACACTAAATTTTAGATCTATTGTACTCTTTCTTAGTACACTCACCCTTAAAAACTTACAAGTAACCACCAGTTTTGCAAAAAGGAAGAAAACCAACCATGAAAACTAGATGTTCTCAGAGTCAGCTGGCACTTACCTTTTTCTTCATTCATTTTAACTTTTTTTTTTTAATGGGATTGATCACATGGGTTTATTTTTGGTACCCCGGCACCTCAACCATACACATTTTTCCAGTTTAATAAGTGTTCTCGTTACAGTCTTGAATCAACACTCTAAAGTTAATTTGGACTGAAGTAATAGTTATCTAAAACAACATAGCTATTTTCTGAATTACAGCTTACACTCATACACTGTTCCAAAACACCAACTTATTTCAGTTTATTTCACCCAACACTGAAGTAAATAAAAACACTTATTTTGCAAAAATGTGCAAGTCTGGAATTATTTCTTAATAACTTTTAGATAACTATAATTTGATAACAAGCATGGAATGAGTTAACGTGTAAAAGAAAAAAAGAATCACTAAACTGTCCCTTTACCATTTAGCACTTATTTAGCTTAGCAGGTAGAAGTCAAACACCATACACGCTTTGTTCACTGACCTATGCAAGTCTCATTCCCTTTCTTGTGCATGCCAGTGAGTGGCCTAAAGGATGATGTGGAACTTCAGATGGAAATTTTGCAATATGAGAACACTTTTGTACATAGCCAAATCTATCCTAAGCAAGGACAAAGATTCTAAAGACAAGTGAGGTGACAAAGGTGAAATAAAAGAAGAGAGTTAGAGCAGCACCTGACTTCAACTCTTCATACTTTCAGCATTTGACAAAATATCAAGTCAGTCAAGAAAGCTCCATTTAAGAAAGCCAAAAGACAGCAGAACAAGGAATCAAAAAATAACAGAATTACTATGGAAATCCATAGAAATTACCAGAAGTCCTTTTAAGAAAATTAGAAAATAAAAAGATCAAGGAGAAGCTGCCATAATATAAAACACTATGATAATTTAAACAAAAAAAACCCTTCCATATATACACAAAATAGTTATAAGTTCAACATACATTAAAAATAGTTCTAAACCGCTTATTACATTTTTCAAATACAGACACAACATTTACAAATATACAAAAGTTTAATTAAGAGTTTAGTCCTTACAAACGTTTCTGAAACAAATGAAAAATTCTTTGTTTATTTAGGCAAGGGCTTCCCCTCCTTTCCAGATCTGATTTCAGTAGGTATTTAAACGAGAGTAGTAGTTATTAAAAAAAGAGCAACCTCAATCATGAACCTCAATCATTATTAACATACAATGATATAAGTGGGAAGGAACCTTCGGAGGTCATCTTATCCAACCTCCTGCTCACACCACAGCCAACTTTTTGCACTATGGGCATTCTACCATCTCTCAAATGTACTGACAGCTATAATGAGAAGAAAAAAACCCAACTAAATAAAGATGAAAATATCAGCACACTGTAGTATCTTTAGTTAGTACTACATACAGTTTTGCTGTATATTTTTAAATGTACGCAAAAATTCCTATGCACCATATACCCAGTTACTACCATCAAGTATCTGTCACCAAGACAATGTACAATCTGATCATACGCAGCTCCTGCCATCATCATTTTCTTCTTTGTGAATTATAAACCATCGCACCAATGGTGCTTACATGTTCAAAGACAATTTAACGTTCTCATTATTTGTGTCATACTTTTCATGATCACATCATCTTTGTCTTTACAATTCTGATGAGATTTCTCTTTAACATGCCTAGAGAAAATGCTGCATCTTCAAGATTTCTTTATTCTTTAATTCCCAGAGCCAAAAGACAGATCTCCTGAATTACATTACTCTGACATTTGGTTGATACTTGAGTACTCTGGGAGATTTTGCACAAGTCACTCTGATAGTACTATTACCCAGTGCCAAGGCCTCTCTTCCATCAGTGGTTTCACAATTTCTGCTTGTCTATCTCAAATCATCTACTACAATTGTTGCTTACAACCTCAGGGATATTATAGACCTTAATTAACCAATGTTTCAAAGAGTGTGGAGGTCCTTTCTAAAAAGCGAAAACCAAATATAATGCATGTCATATAAAATGGTCACTACCAGAGTTGCAGAATAAGGGAACTGTCATTAACGCCATTATTTTCATTATTATTGTTGTCATTAGTTGCACTAATCTGCATTAATTTATATCTAAATGGCTCAAACATCCTTGCAACTAAAAGCAATTATTTTAGAACTCCTACCTGAGATGACAAGAGATTGCAGTCAATGTGCAGTCCTTTCCCCGTCTTATACCTCTGAAGTAAACCAGCCATAATTGCTCCATATGTATACAACCCAGTAGCAAGGTCTGTCATGGCTACTCCTGGTCTAACTGGCTCACCATCCTGAAGAAAAAGAAGAAAACACCCAAAACCAAACAAAACAATTTAAAAAAAAAATGAAGAAAAAAGAAAAGCAGAAAAGAAAACAAGCAGAGGCAAACCATTACTTTTTGTGGTTTTGTACATTCTTCACCAGACTCATCTGAAAAAAAGTGTTTACATGTTTCTGCAAGAAGAGTATCTTTGAATGAACTAAAGTATAAAATTTACCACCAAAGAACAGATGTTCTTGCAGTACCTACACAACACTAACTTCACAACGCTGCAGGCTACAAATAGTGAATGATTTATTGTGCTACTTTTTGGCCTAATAACATAATGCTTCAACTCACCAGTGCAAAAAGAAAAGAGATATCGTTAGAGACAAGAGAATCCAGTGAAAACTGAATTTCATCAAGCCTAGGTGCCAAAGGTCTAAAGAATTTCCACAGTACACTGACCCAGGTACATGTCTGTCCGACAGGCCGAACCACATTGTTTAGCTCTTCTCACTCTTTTTCTCCCTCTTCTTCTGGCCTTCCCCCAGCTAAATCTCAGGGGTTTTATTTTCCAATATACACACCCCAGGCTTTCAGTGGGAAAACAAAAACAACTTATTTTTATTTACACGTGTACAGGTTACACATGTAAGTACGTGCAACTCCTTGACCTTCTGAACAACAATCACTGGAAAGCTGGTGGTTCAAGTCTCCATTTTCAGAATGTCATTTCTTTCTCAAGCATCAAGGGAAGAACCTTTGGTTTACTTCATGTGTTTCAGAACTTCCCTAATCACTGCTACAAAATATGGCCCATCTGCAGTCAATGGCAAAATGAACTTATAATTTCAGTCAAGGTAGGCTTTTATCATAGGAGCTTAAAGGTGCTGCTTCTGAGACATTCTCCCATTTCCTAGTCTGAAAAGTTTGTGGTTGGATGCTGTCTCTGACAGTAATTGCTTACCCTGAAGTTCAGTCCACAAATACCAATGCAAAGCTAACTGACTCTTTCGGAGTTTCAGCACTTAAGTGAATCATAACTCAACTTAAAATCAGTATATTTGATAAATAATAACCTTTGTCAAAAATTCCATAAATGCCTTTAAACTAATCTAGCATAAATTCAATTAAATGAAATTTACAGAATTAATTAGTCATGTCTAAACTTCCAAGTGCAGTCATACTTGTAAGATTGCAAGCGTTATGTTTACTGATAATTATATTTTTAAAAGTGTCTTGGCTTCAAGTAAAACATTTAAAACTTATCTTCACCACATTTTTTTTTCTTTTGCATTCCAACAGGATTTACATAAGCCTGGTATCAAATCATGTATAAGTTAAAAAATATTTTAAGAAAAATAATATCATACTGCATTTTCAATTGCATTAATAAGTCAAGTCTAGGAAAAAAGACTGTAGTACAGGTACAGTATTTTCTATATAAGAAGGAAAACGCTGCTATTTTATTCATATCATAAAAGTAACTAAACAAAATTATAAAATTGGTATTAAATATGACAAATAAAAAAATCTCAGTTACTATCATTCAAACTGCAGTAAGGATTAGCCTGTGACTATATAAAGCGTACACATGAAAGATGATGCATAAACTACACATCCTTAAAGTGCACTCTTCCTTTAGTGAGTACTTCAGGTTTTCAAAGAATCTCTTATTTCTTCTTCTCCATACTCTACACTTAAGTACTTCAGATTCCCAAGGGAAAGGACAACTCAAAGGTTCCATCCATTTACCACTCACCTTGTACCCAGCTCTGGGGGAAAACAGGAAAGGAAATTCTTTATTTTTGTATGCATAGGCCTACTGAGAAAGTTAAATAGAATGTGAGAATATGCTTGCTCCTCAGAGCTATCACAAAGAAATACAAATCGGAATTAAAAAAAAAAAAATTGCCCATATTATCTGCTCTAAGTTCTCAGTTTGTTAAACTGTTCTTTCTTCATTGCAACCAAGCTGCTAGGATAACAGGAAATCAAGACGACTTAAAATTTTGCAAACAGATGTGCAGCAACATTCCTAGTTTGAAAACACTTTCCACTGTTTTCAAAGAGTCATTTATTTCATCCTTGATAGAGAAAACTACACCCTGAAGATATAAAAATCATGACAATTTTAATAGATTGTTACAGGTGAATTTGAATTCTTGAGCTTTGATTCCAGCACTTACCTCATCAAGTACTAAACCACCTAACATTTTAAAGCAAACACTTCCTTTGCCTAAGTAAAAAGTTCACCTTTATTTCTAAAAATACTTCCGGAATTTCCCCTTACAGAACACTTCTACAAACTACTAGCACTATACCGCTACATTATTTTTAACGTGTTAGCTTTACTTCATCCTAATACTCCACAACCTAGAATTCTGCAGCAATCCACACAATTTGTGCTCTTCCTTGGTCTTTCTACCAAGATCCATGAGTAGCTGCCATCTTCACCCTTTAATCAGCTTCTAATGTCCACTTGTGCCATAAGCCAGCCTTCCTGTGGCAGGATGCACAGCTGCAAGTACTATGCAACAGAGTCATTCAGGTTTTCACCTCTATGCTGCAGAACAAGTGGTACAAAGCTGCTTTATAGGAAGGATAAAGGTACACGCACGGAGAAACTTTTCTTTAGACAGGGCTTCTGATAGCACAGCAGTACTTCTGTGTAGCTAACATTATGAGGATCTACCCAGTAGCTTTTATTCAAGTGATTTGTTTTAAAAGTAACAAACACCATCACCTCTGCCAGCCAAAAGTCGTATTACTGTTCTGGTAGAAGGACAGCATGTAACCCTAGTCAGGGAGAAAATACTTATTTCAGCAAACAAATCTGCCATCCAGGCTCAAGGGCTGGGTTGAACCCTAATTACAGGCAGCACCGGGACATGCCCTTTGCTCATTGAAACAATGAAGATCCACTCCCATACAGCAGACCTTTTCTTCCATCACTGCACTTTGGTATTGCTCAATCTTGCCACTAGTTTACACTTTTATTCCTAGGTTTTTATATTTGCTAAATTCTTTACAATTTGTGAACATATTCTGGCCCAGAGATAGCCACAACACGTTTTGGAAGCTTCCACTCCAGTTATTTTTTTGCCTTTTGACATTATTTCTCTACCCAAACTCACAACAGTAATATAAAAATGATCCATTAAAAATTGAAATTGTTCTGAAATGACATGCTTAATAAAAATATTCAAAGTCCAGTAGTCATTATGGATAGGAAATAGCTGCTGAAGCTAATATGAACCAGCAATGGCTTTATTTTTCAACAGCTCTGAGCTATACACCACGTGTACTCCTTTGTTGCAGTTTGTTTGGTTTTGAGCTGAAGAATGGCCCCTCTGGTATTGTAGATCCCAATCATGTCTTGCTGTCTCGTGTTCAGTAAAACATAAATATTTCTTCAGCAAGAAAGAATGCACCAACATAACAATAACTCTAAATACCAAAAACTGCATGTTATAATCCACTTGAAGATGGAAGGAAATTTGTAACCAAATTGGGTTTTATTTAATTAATTTCAAGTTACTGCCTTAATGAGTCATAGACATTTTCATCAAAGTGATATTCATCTGGTACGGATGTATCTGAAAAAATTAAATAAAATCTTTCTATTCATCAAATATGAAACTTGAATGTGACGTTTAACCAGGAAATACCTATAAATTATGTCATCCGGGACAATAAAAGTATCAGTGTAAACTTCCTCCTTTAGCATATTTTAATTTGTGTAAAGAAAAAATGTTGCTTGAAGCAATTACTTTTATTCAGAATGGGTTTGTGGTACAGATTTACACAGAACAGATTCCCCACTATTGCTTGTAAATTTTCATACACACACTAGAATTTCAAATTTCACAGGTGTCATACATTTCTAATACAGAGGTAATCAAGTACATGTGTAAGAGCTTGAACTCCATGCAGATTTCTGCACATGAAAACATGGTTTAAAGATGACATTCCACTGTACACTGAATGGGTTTGATTTTGTACAATCACCAAAAACACTAGCACAAATGCAATTGTTTGTGCATGTAACTTTGCAATACTGCAGAAGTTACAGCCTGATTTCAAGCTTCAGAACTCTGCTCAGAAGCATTTCAAAATAATTAGCATTAAGTCATTGCAGTAACAATGATTTCCTAGCAAAAAAAAAAAAAAAAAAAAGGCAAGCCATTCAGGATTTCTTTATGCAAGAATCTTCTCTCAGATCTTAAAAATCAGACGTGTAAAGAATATGATATTGCCTCTCCTTCAGGAGGTATACACTGTGTGCCAAATGTTATATTACTGTATATCTTTGGCACATTCCACATTTGTATTACACTAACTTTATCTCCTTTATAAAAAGATAGCTTGAATAAAATACATTTCAGTTAGAAATTTCCATCTCTTCCACTGATCTCTTCACTGCCTCAAAAATCATACTGTTACATGAAATATAAAATATTGAAGAAAATGAATGTTATATATGTGACAGACTTAATGAAGGTTTAAGTTTTGCTCAAAATCCTGTGCTGGTAATATACTGATTTCATGGCTTAATAGTAAGACTTTACTGACTGGAGGCACAGCCTCAGTACCCAATAAAGTTATGTGGAATATATACTGCTATTAGTTCTATCCATTTTAAAAATGTCAGATACAGGACATATTTTTAATATCCTGTTACTAAAATGCTTAGTGAGGAACTGTAAATACATATTAGCATACCTCAAAATTAAGCACTTTGGTGATGTATGTAGATGTTTTGCTACTGTTACTCTAATTCATTATAATTTGTCTACTGCATCAGCTGACACCTCTAAGACCGTTGTGCAAGCACATTCAATAGCTTGTTTAATGGGAAGTTTCCACAGAGCACTGCTATACTGATGTTATTATGCTGATTTACCCATACCTACTGCAATGCAATACACGGCCAAGACAATCTGTTATGACTTTTTTCCTAGTCTATAAGACTGACACTTTCAATTTTATTTAAGAAAAAAAAAATCATATTCTAGTTTACTAGGTTATGCTTCAAATGGTCATGTTACTTTTAGTATATGAATTCCATGTTATCTAGTCAGCAAGTAATTCAAGGTTTAATAAAGTAAGACAGCACGAAAAGTCAGTAAGATTCTTTTTTCTTCTTTGCTTTGGCCACTTTTCCACATGCTGACTGAAACAAAGTTTTCTACTTTTTTTCAGAGCTGGTTTTGTAGAATTTTAAATACAACCCAATGACATGAACATAAACGTAGAACATGGAAAATCTTACTATTAATAATACATTATTATTTTAAAGTAACTTTCGAACAAGCAGATAATATGATTTTAAAACCACGTGAGTAAATTTTCACTACAACAACAAAAGGCACATTTGCTTCTCTGGAGTCATTGACCACTTAAGTCTTTCAAACAGAACTATACATCAGAAAAGGGTTTTGGGAAACTGATGAAATACTATATAAACAACTTAAAATAAGGAAAAATTAGAAGCAAGTTTTAGCATGTTTATTTTAATCATGCAAGAGAATGACTAAGTTTAAATGAATTGTTAAGAGCCCCCAGTGAATAGATAGAACTGTTACTAACAATGATTAAATGATTCCTATGATTACATTGCCTCAAGTCCTGGTGAGGTGATGCGAACATCTGGACTTCCAGTGTACAACTTACCACAGCCTTTTAATAAAATCCATCTTCATAATGGCCACTGAGGACTATTACTCTCATAATACAACTTATATGCAATTATTCAGTATAACACTTGTATTTTCTGTCGTTCACATATCAATGCAAGGCTTTACAAGGGTCCTATTTTTTTTTTCAATTGTTTCAACATACATAATTCATATGGTACCAACAACACTTGCCCCTTTCTACCAGTTTATACTCCCATTCAATTTTGTTTGGTATATTTTGAGGTGTGCATGAGGTTTCTGGCATTGAATTGGAAATATTAACCTTCACTCTACAGACATCAGGGTCAGAATCTAAAGATTATTTGCACTACAGTTACTGTGGTCAGTCATTGCTTAGTGCATATGTGCATTATACATTTGAGAAGTACCTGCAAGGACTGCGCTCAACTTCATGTCTTTTCGTGTTCCGACATGGAACATCCTATGGGTATCATTAACATGGCAGCAATGGGCAGACTGTCGTAGGACATTAGGCACGAAATCCTTCAGCTTACTCAGTCTAACAATGCCTGACTTTTTTTTTTCTTCTTCTTCTTTTAATAGGAAGGAGGGCTCTGGTAACAATAATTGCCACAAGGCACAGAGTTCGGATGTTTGCCATTGTTCTCAGCAGAAAACAAGTCTATCTGCAGAATATCAATCCTACAGTTGAGTTATCCAGATCATGCTTGGTTAGCTTTCAACAAACCCAGGCAAACATGAGTATCTGACACTAAGTACAGAAACTTGATTAATTCCTTGTTTATCTAGGGCATGCAAGTATCATATTCTAAAGATCTGCACTACTGCTTCCAGAGTACCAGCAGCACCACCACAGAAACTAATGTTTATGATGCCTAGAACAGACCTGTAACACTATCTCACTTAAGCAACATTTGGAGACAACATCCCCTGCATCTGTAGGTGATTCAAAGTCAGGTTAAGTAAACGCTTATTTGACCAGCATTTTTCCAAGGTAAAGACACACATTCTATGCATCCCTGAAATCCAGATACTAGACTCCTTCTATGCTTCCTGCACTATTGGAGCTACCTTGGATATAGGTGGAAATAGCAGCACATAAATCTTTTCCAGAAACACTAATGGCATCTCTCTGCTTATTTTCAGGCAGGATGATGAAAAAGACAGTTTGTCAGAGTTACTTGGATGGTTTCATAATTCCCTCTTTCAAAGAGGGAATATCAGTATCAAAGCATAGGTGAGAATTCCCATATATATGTATGGTTCCATCATCCAGGTGTCAACAATATGTCTATTACAGCTCTTGAAGTGACTACAAGTGGCCATTAACAGGTTAGCATAAATTGTCAGCTTATTCACTAGAGATTTAGGATACCATTTGTCTTACATTTTCTGTTTCTCTGGTGTTGGCTTTGTAAGCCTGGAGTGAGATACTTGAAGGATGTAAGTACTATCATTTTCTTAGATTCCCAGAGATATGTCTCTTGTCAGACTCAGGAGTGCATGTATAACAGATGTCTTAGCATAAACTAACTTGCTCCACGCAGCATCAGGTTTCATATATAGCACAAAAAAAGCTATTAGATTTCTAAGTTGAGCACCATACCTCATGCCCTGTGATATGCATGAGACCAGAAACAGCAGCTGCAATGGAATCATATCCACCTCTCTGAACCATTGGACCAGTCTGACCATAACCTAAAACAGAAAGGGAACAATTAGTAATTCCATCAAGGACAGGTATGACAAGCACATATTACCATATTAGTACAAAAAGGAATGAATTAGTATTACTCATCAGCTTTTTTTCACAAGTTGTCCACACTGTACAACCAATGAATGCTACTGTATTCTATTAATTCCTGCATATTTTTAAGAGTTTACTGTTAGATTTATCCTGTGCAGGTTGATGATGTCTTTAGTATTAATTCTAGACAGATTCCTTGCCCTCCTATGTTTCATTCACTTTGGGTAGAATCCCTTTTTTAATCTGTTGTGTCAGCTGAGGTGGGATTCAGATGTCATTTTGGAGGCTGCATGGTATCTCTACGGGCCTCCAACTGCTGTCCAACTGGGCCCATGCTGCTTGAGTTATATCTCCACTCTGCCATAAAGTTACCTGGAATACCACAAGCGATACCAAAATCATGGAACTGTGGTTTAGACACATTAATTGTTCCTCTCTTACATCTCTTACTTTATTCCACATCAATAGAACTACCTTTGAAATAAAACATTGTTTACAACAGAGGGGAAGGTTGGCCCTTTAGCAAGTACACACAATCTGTTTGACAAGAGTTAGCAACAATGAAACACAAAATACAGAAAAACTTTAACAGAACTACATAAATACAGCTTTGTTCAGCTATAGAATTAACTTTGAATGAACAGCTATAGCCAGAAGGATGCTGTCTTGCTTTTGTCTGCTTTAACTCAACATGTTCTTTCAACAGCCACCACAAAATCTTCCCACTGAGGAGGTCTTGCTGGATCAACTGAAAAGGTTACAAATCCAGACACTAATCCTATTCCTCTGCCAGGGGTTACTGCCCTGTTCAGTCATGGTATAGCCTAATAATTTAAGGCTGAAACTGGAGGCAGTTAATATACTGTACCTGTACAATGTAGTGACCTTAAGTAGTCAAAAAGCCAAGTCTGGTTTTCTTTTTATAGACCCAGTGACCACCACCACAGAGGGGAGAAGTCATCAGGGAAGGAGCAACATGTTTGATTGCTATTATTAGAACTAATAGAAACCATCAGAGCCCTTAAGACTCAGATATTAGAGTCTCTCCTCCTCCTCAAAGAGGTAGCAAATCCAAAAGCTATTCTTATGCTTTCTTTTTCCTTTCAAATATCTTTAGGAGAAATCCCCTAATTGCAGGAGCAAACTGTTAGGAGATACCTGTCACAGACAAGATTCCTAGTTTGGCTGGCACTTTTAAGGCAGTGTTTCTGTATTACTCTTAGCTGTGAGGACAGTATTAAAATAAGAATATTTCAACATATACTGCAAGATAACTTCCTTAATCTCCTAAACTCCTTTTAATTATTCTCCCAGAACAGTCTTTTCTATATACAGACAGTCTGTTTGGTAGATGTAATGATCTAAGCACTGGCTATGTTCATTACAGCACACAATTAAAAGTCAGTCATTGGGGTAATCTTCCTCAGCTCCTCCACTTGGACCAAGGCTGTTACATACAAAATTCGTAAATGGCTTCTAATGTACAGTGCAAGAGAACAATGATCACTTCAAACTGGAGTTAACGCACTTTGCTACTCCAATTAGTATTTAGTAAATCATACCAGGCAAAACAATTGCCACTAGCCATACCGATTTCCCCATTACACCACAAATTATCTTAATTACCTGCTATTTCTCTAGAGACATCAGATCCACATTGTGCAAAGTTGAGGAAGAACTCAACTTCTACACTCTGTGTCACAGGGAATAAATATCAGGATACGACAGACAACACATTAACTTTGTCAATGTGGCCTCAAAATAAACTTTTCAGAAGAAAGGATTAGACATTTTTCTTATGGTCAAACCTGCACCTTATTGACTTCACTACTCACAAGAGAGAAGAAAAAAAACCTACCAGTTTACCCCGTTTTATTCAAAACCATGTCTCTGACAACAGCTGACTGAGACCCTAGAGAACAACTGGTGACATTTCCTTTCATATTCACACACTTTACAGAAAACAACAGTGTTTTCATTTTCAAACATCAGAGGACTAGCAAATAAAATAAGGTGGATCAACCAAAAATGCTCTGAAGGGCTCTAACTAGACATATACCATTATCTCATTGGAATGAACTGTAGCATTAAAACCATTTAAATGTGTGGGGCCACTTCAAACACAGAATCTTGCTCAATAAAAAAAAAAAAAAAAACAAACATACTCAAAACAACTTTAATTGAATAGTGAAAAGCATATTGAAGTAAGTGAGAAATTATGTACTGGCCTCAATTATTAAGAAAGAAAAGACATCTCAACACGTCTGCTCACACAAATGTTTTCATAAACAGAAAACATCTGAAAATTAAGTGTTTAGTATGTAGACAGAACAACTATAAAATGCTTTGCAATGCTCTTCTGGTAAGGACA